>NC_083686.1:18397500-18697500 GCF_033118175.1 Dama dama | reverse complement strand
TAGTTATTACACTTAACCAATATACCACCATCCTATAAATTACAATCAGCTGAGATAAAAAACAAAAACTGAAATAGTCCCTGGTGACTGCCTGCTCATTCTAGTCCCTATGGTTGCACACAGAGGCTTTGCAAATAAATGTCAGGGTTGAAAATAACACCAGTATGTACACGTAGAGTAGGTAAAAAAATAATTTATTTCCTTACTTAAATTCTCCTAAAATATAAAAACCAGAATGGTTTCCTGAATTACAGCTTTTGGCAGTAAGTAAAGGTCAATGCAAAGAACAATAAGCCCTGACTTTCTGTAGCAGCTTTTATTTTTTCCCCTAAAAACAGAGTCTACATTCCCAGAGACATTCATTTAGATGAGACATATATGAGTTTTTATTGCTAAAGTGCTAAAAATCATATAATTCCTGTAACTCTAGATGAGAATTACAACAGCAAGAAAGCATTAATTTAAATACTCCTGGTCACTGCAAATCCTGAGCAGTCCCTGGTTCCTGTGACAGGAGAAGAATCTGACATATACATATTTGAACTAAAATCTAGGCCAAAATGCTCTAAAACTTCATCTACTGGTCTGTAATTTAGTAACATACTATAAGACTTCTTCAAATCTAATTAGGTGGTAACAAGACCTGAAAGTGTTTTGTAAAAGTTTGTTTTAAAAAGTCCTAGATAAACCTAATCTTAATTTTCTATTCTGTTTTCTATATTTTTCTTTGTTTCATCTGTCTCCTTTGCTTTCCACAAGTTCCCAAGGACAATCCCTAAAAAAATTATTAGTCCTACTGTTCGGTTGGAGGTGAACTTTTCCCAACAGTCTTCAGGTCTGTGAATGTCCAGAGTGTAAATCTAGGAGGAAAGAGACATGCTTGGTCTCAGCATCACAGATAAATACGTCACTATGAAGTAGATAACGTTGTAGAATTTTAAGCAATGGGAAGCCTTTAATGCACCTGAGAGTATTTCCCAACATAGAAAACAATCGACCATATCTTTAGATGGCTAGCCTCTAAGCTGTCCTAAAAACCAGCACTTGACAGGTGTAGGAACGCTTGGAGAGGCAACGCATGCTATTTTTAGTTCTATTTAGAAAGTTCTTCCTTACACTGATTGATCTAAGATCTGCTTCCCCCAGCTCCTACCCTCCATTTTAGCTTTATTCTTTGGAGCAATGTTTCTCAACAGAAGAGCAAGTTACACTTGGGCAGGACAGTTCTCTACTGTGCAGGGCTGTCCAATGCATCAAGAGATAGTTAATGAACCTGGCCCTCACTCTGTTTACATCTTAGCATTCTGTTCTTATCTTGCCTTGGTCTCAACGGCAGTGGGACCCGAACATGTGAGTGATTAGTTTGCTAACCATCAACAGATGCCCACATTTAAAAAACATGGTTGTGTTGATCAGTTTGCTTTCAGAGTAATTCAACTCGAGTCACAACCTTAAGACATTGCTCAAAGTTTTCTACACATGCATCAGAAACAATTCCAAGAAAATCAGAAGGAAAAAAGTATCTAGGTTTAGGTTTATACTGTTTCTTTAAAATAATACAGCTAGCTTTTTTATATGGCATACTGGGGCGGGGAAGGGACAGTCAATCGGTATAAACCAAGCAATTGTTTTAGGAAGTGTCTTGCTTGGTAAAACACAGAGGGCATTTGGTTTAAGTGATTTTTATAATTTATGCCAAGGGAAAAAGAGGGAAAGGAAAGAAAAAGACCAAACCTGGTGAGCCAGATGGGCTCCTACGGCAGCCAGGGCAGCGTAGTAGGGCGCAGTCTGGCCGCTGCTCACTCCCACCAGGCTCAGCGCCCCCAGCATGGCCACACTGAAGCCAGCGAGCCACTTCCTGGTGTCTTCACGGAACCGCAGTGCCGTGGACTTAAGCCCGATCAAAGCATCATCTTTCTTATCCTAACATTGGAGAGCAGTAAGAAATCGATTTTACTGAGATTTAATTCACATCCCACAAAGTTCACCATTTTTAAGTAGGTAATTCAGTGCCAGTGTGCGTGCTCAGTCACTTCAATCATAGCCGACTCTTGGCAACCCTGTGGACTATAGCCCCCCTGGCTCCCCTGTCCATGGGATGCTCCAGGCAAGCGTAATGAAGTGGGTTGCCATGCGCTCCTCTAGGGCATCTCCCTGAACCAGGGATCGAACCCACATCTCCTGCATTGGCAGGTGGGTTCTTTACCATTAGGGCCACCTGAGAAGCCTGGTGCAACCATCACTAACATCTAATTCCAGTAGAAACTGTGACTTAAAGACCACATCGGGACTCCCACGTGGTCCAGTGGTAAAGAACTCGCCTTCCAATGCAGGGGATATAGGTTCAATCCTTGGTTGGAGACTAAGATCCCACATGCTGCAGAGCAACTAAGACTGTGTGCTGCAATAAGAGAGCCCGCGAGCCTCAACCAGAGAAACCCATGTGCCACAACAAAGGCCCAGCATAACGAAAAAAATAAAAACACAAAAACCATGTAGATATACCGTAAGTTGTGAAAAATGACAGTAACTCAGAAACACAGTTGATCAAAAATGAATGTGCAGGCCAAATCGAAGTCAAATATTACTGCTAAAATGATGTTCCAGGTCTATTTCTATGTATCACTGTACTTTTACAATCCTATACTGACTTTCACTAAATTAGAAATCAAACTCAAGTCTAATTCTTCACACAGCTCTTCTTCACTTCAGAGTTCTCAAATCTTGATGATTTCCTATACATTTCAATCTTGCTAAAATCAAACATGTACAAAAATGATCACTTGCTACCTAACCACATCCATTCAGATTTCACTTCCAGCTCAGTTTATTCCTTGCTTCTCCCGTCAAACCCTTCCTGTTTAAGTAGAGCTAGGTCTTGATGATACACTCACACATGGCAGACTGGTCTCTTCTAGCAACTCTATTTGTAAGCATTTCTATTTATTGTTGTAATCATGGTCATGTGACATTAGAGACTGCATGCAAAGTGGGCATGGAGGAAATCTACCTCAACATAATAAAGGTCATATAAGACAAACCCACAGCAAACATATTCAATGGTGAACATCTGAAAGCTGTCCTTCCAGGATCAGAAACCAGATGAGGATACCCATTCCTGCCACTTTTATTCAACATAGTACTGGAATTCCTTGCTAGAGCAGCTGAGCAAGAAAAAGAAAGAAAAGACACCCAAATTGGAAAGGAAGAAGTAAAACAATCACTATTTGCAGATGACATGGTTTCATATATAGAAAACCCTGCAGACACTGCCAAAAAACTATTAGAAATTATAAACATGTACAGTAAAGCTGTAGGGGACCAATTTGATATATAAAAACTTGTGTGTTTCTATACACTGAGCTTGTAGAAAGAGAAATTAAGAAAATAATCTCATTTACAGTCACAACAACAAAATACTTAGGAATAAATTTAACCATGGAGGTAAAAAACCTGTACTCTGAAAATATGAGATATTGTTAAAAGAAATGAAGACACAAAGAAATGGAAAAATACTCTATGCTCATGGATTCAAAGAATTAAAATTACTAAAATATCCATACTTCCTAAAGCAATCTACAGTCAACCCAACCTCTATCAAAATACCAACAACTTTCTTCATAGAAACAGAACAAAAAAATCCTAAAATTTGTATGGGACTAAAAAAGACCCTAAAAAGCCAAAGCAATCTTGAGAAGAAAGAACAAAGCTGGAGGTATCATATATCCTGATTTCAAATTATACTACAAAACTATCATAGTCAAAATCTCATGGTATTGGCAGAAAAACAGACACATATAGATCACTGGAAACAGAACTGAGAGCCCAGAAATAAGCTCACCTGTACATGGACAATTAATTTACAACAAAGGAGCAGAGAACATAAAATGGAAAAAACTTTCTTTAATAAATGGTGTTGGGAAAACTAGACAGCCATGTGCAAAAGGAATGAAACTAGACCACTATCTTATATCATACATAAAAATGAACTCAAAATGGATTAAAGATTTGAATGTAAGACCTGAAGCCATAAAACTCATAGAAGAAAACATAGGCAGTACACTCCTGACATATGTCAGTCTTAGTAATATCTTTCTGGATATATCTTCTCAGGTAAGCAAAACAAAAGCAGAAATAAATGAATAAGACTACATCAAACTAAAAAGCTTCTGCCCAGCAAAGGAAACCATCCACAAAGTCAAAGGACAAACTACCAAATGGGAGAAGATATCTGCAAATCATATATCCCGGTAAGGTGTTAATATTCAAAATATATAAAGAACTCAACAAAAAAAACTCTAGTTAATAAATGGGCAAAGGGTCTAAACAGACATTGCCCTGAAGAGTTTTTCTAAAGAACACATAAAGATGGCCAACAGGCATATGAAAAGATGTTCAGTACCATTAATCAATAGGGAAATGCAAACCAAAACCATGAAGAGAGATCACCTCATGCTTGTTAGAATGGCTATCAGAAAGACATGAAATAACAAGTGTTGACAAGGTGAGGGACAAAGAGGAGCCTTTGTGCACTGCTGGTGGGAATATAAATAGGTACAGTCACTGCAGAAAAACAGCATGGAGATGTCTCAAAAAGTTAAGAACAGAACTACTGTATGATCCAACTATTCCACCTCTGGGTACCTACTAAAGAAAACAAAAACACTAATTCAGGAAGATACCTATGTACCCCAATGTTTATCACAGCATTATATACAAGCTAAGATATGGAAGCAACCTAAGTGCCCATCAACAGATGAACTGACAAAGATGTGTTATATCCATACAATGGAATACTATGTAGCCATAAAAAGATAAAATCTTGCCATTTGCAACAACTTAGATGGATCTTGAGGGTATTATGCTAGATGAAATATTATATTAAATAAAAAGTCAGACAGAAGAAGACAAATACCATACAATTTCACTCACATGTGGAATATTAAAAAAATAAATGAACAAACAAAGCTAAACACAAAGACAGATACAGAGAACAGATTAGTGGTTACCAGAGGGGAAGGGGCTGTGGGGAGGGCAAAATAGAGTCAGCACAAATAGAGTCAGGACAAAGGGAGTCAGCAGTATGGAGATGGGTGGAAACTAAACTTTTGGTGGTCAGTGCCCTGAAGTGTACACAGAAGTCAAAATACAATGCTGTACAGATAACACACATAACGTGATAAACCAATTACCTCAATTTTTTAAAAAAGCCTAAAGAAAAAAACCTTTCCTTTTAACTTGCTTCTTAAAGTTCTTTTAAAAAACAACAACAGTTAAACCAAAGTTACAAAAAAGGATATTTCTTTACCTGATGGGCATAGATAGTATCGTATATGAGAGTCCACATAATTCCAGAAAAATAAAGAGGAAGGCAAACAGATGGGTCACAGGAGCCCTTGATAGCAGACCATCCAAGCAATGCTCCCCAATTAAAGGTCAACCCTACAATTAGTGAAACAGAAAGAGAAGAAAAGTCTAAATGTACTTCGGAATCCACAGGGAGGGAAGGAGGCAGCTGCACGTGTTAAGTGCTTCCATGCATTGGGCTCTGTGTGCTGTTTCCTCATGTTTCTTTCTTAAATTCCCCCAAGTGTCTATGGTAGTTATTAGCAACACTTTACAAAACAGGAAAACAGAACCCGAAAGGTTAATTAAAAATTACATTGCTAACAGAGAGAATAATACCCCATGATAAATAGGGGGTTCTGTGGGAAGAGCATGTGCCCCACCTAGTAGGACGCCTGGCACAACCTTAGGGTTTGCACTCAGGCCTGTCTGAGTCGGACTCCTGGGTCCTTTCCTTTATGGCTGCATTTCCCCTCCAAGTTACAGAAACAAGAGTACAGACAGGAGCACCGGTTCCTCACACCCTCTCTAAGGACTACAGACAAACATCCACAGGGCGACAACTGCTACGTATCTGTGTGTTGGCCTAATCACTGCCCTCAGCTTTGGATCAGATACTGAACTGCCTGCTAGACATCTCCAACCTGCAAGTCCCTCAGCGACGCTGACACGCGTGCTCTGTGGGACCGCAGACGAGAGGCACTTCATCAGCTGAGGAAGAGGGATTCTAAGTGGAAACAGGCAACGTAGGAGGGAAAAAAAAAGGGTATCTGAGAAAAGACGTCTGGGCCTCACTGAGTCTGAGGTACCTGAGGGACTCGCTCCTTAAAGATGGTGAACGTGTTTTGGTCCTTTTTATTTTTCTAGTACTTGGTGTGATTTCTGACACAAAGTAAGAGTTAGGGTTTCAATAAATACTTCAAGTAAATACACCAGCTTTCTTAATACTCTTCAAGATTATTCTAGAAATAGAAGAAAAAAATCTAGGAACAGTCATGTCTGCAACAGATTTTGACTTACGTACCTATCTTCCTCTTTCTACCAACATATATTTGTTGATAACTGTGATGTGCCAAGTGCTATGTTAGATGCGGCGCCATCCATATGTAAAGAATACTTTATCTTCTAGGCGTCTACAGTTTATTAACGGGGAGAGAGGGCAGGCTCTCAAGATCTTCCTATTGAATTGCTGCTGCTGAAATGAGTAAGTGCCACATTAGAGTGCTATGAGAGAGACTGGCTAAGTCTAAGGAAGGCTTCACAGAGAGGGAGGAAGCGCTCACAAACTGACCCTAGTCCTCAAGTTCACAGCATCTTCAGGACATCCACATCAATCACCTGAAGAAACCGGTAGGCTCTAGGCAGCTAATTTTTTTCTTCATGACATACCCAGATTTTTAAGAACATTTTAGGAAATAATGATGATGACCTTGGTAAACGTCCAAGATTTTTTAGCCAATAAAAGCAGCTAACTGCCCTCTTTTAAAATATGAAAATCTATTCCTGGTTTGCAAAATTTCAAGACTGACCTGACATTTTATCTCTGTCACATTACACACACATGTGTATGATATTATATATAAAAGCACAGCTTGAGGGTATTGAAGGAGATACTTATGTAGTTATTTCAAGCTCACCCAAGGCTAACTGAGGCCAGTATGTAATTCGTTTCATTAGCGGGTAGGTGATGACAAGCACTAGGGAGGCTGCTCCAAGAGCTATACTGAAATCAAGAAAAAAAATATTGCAAAGATTAGTGTCACCATCTCTTAAAAATCGCTAAAAGATAACAACAGTAACACTGATTAGGAAATGATTTATCTTGACTGACACCTTTTTATTTGGTAAAATTTTCTTCCTAGACCTTGATTCCTGAATTAATTCCTTTAATTAGTATAAAGGATGATCAGAAAATACCTGCAGTGCTATTCACAGGGAGCTCAGCTCAGGGCTCTGTGAGGACCTGGTGGAGCGCAATGGGGGGCGGGGGTGAGAGGGAGGCTCGAGAGAGAGCGGGTATATACGTATACTTATGGCTGATTCGCATTGTTGTATGGCAGAAACTAACACGACACTGTAAGGCAATTATCCTCCAATTAAAAATAACTTAAAATATCTTCAGTGTTATAAACAACCAACCAAAATAAGAATAGCTGACACATATATCGCTTTCATGTATTAGGACTACTCTAACCGCTCTACATATGTGAAGTCATAATAATCTTCACCACAACCCTAAGAGATGGGCAGTTTTATCCTACTTGGTTGGTTGGTTTTTGTTTTGTTTTTGGCAGATGGAAAAACTAAAGCACAAAGAGAAAGTAATTTGCCACGTGTTATAACAGCTGGTCAGCAGCATGGTTGGACTCAGGCCTAAGGCATCTGGCGCCAGTATCCAACAAGATATTCCCCATATGCTCAGTTCAGTTCAGTCACTCAGTCATGTCCGACTCTTTGTGACCCCATGAATCGCAGTACGCCAGGCCTCCCTGTCCATCACCAACTCCCGGAGTTTACTCAAACTCATGTCCATCGAGTCGGTGATGCCATCCAGCCATCTTATCCTCTGTCGTCCCCTGCTCCTCCTGCCCCCAATCCCTCCCAGCATTGGGGTCTTTTCCAATGAGTCAACTCTTCAGTTAGGCCCCACATGCCACTGCCTGTCTAAATTTCGCTTTAAAACATCGAGACAGCAGGTAAACCGAGATGTCCTAACAGAGAATGGGAGCCCAAATACCCCTCCCTGTATGCACTACAAGGCATTATTTCTCTGGAAGATAAGGTCACAGAGCACCTAGGAAAGGAGGACAACATCAGATGTTTTCAGGAGCTCACAGCTCACCTGGCATTACCCTCCAGGAATAACCTTTCAAAGTGTTATCACTCAACTGATAAGATATCACTTGACTTTCAGGATAAGATATGCAGTAAGTCTAGCCTCCATATGCTTATTCGCTGAGCTCCTCCTCTTTTATGTCTTACTGAAGCACTATATGGTAAGCAGCCATCTGACACACAAAAGTTTAATTCTGTCTGTGTTTAATAGGTACACAAATGAGTCCTTTTTTCTTCTGTTGCTGATTAGGACTATGACTCTGGGAAAGACCCAGTTCCTCTTTTTGCAAAGTGAATACAATCATTCCTGCCTCTCCTGCCCCTACCACTTCAGAGACACTAGGTGGATTGGAAAAATTACACAAATGGGTTTATACACACACTCCCACGCATGCACCTGGAAAACCTAGGGAAGTGCCCTGAGTCCTTCAGGCAACACACAGTGCAAGTCCTAGAGGTGGTGTAGGATAAACGAAATTGCTGATTTCGTCATTCCTTTGGCTGAAAGCATTCCTGACTTTATGCAATATGCGGTGATTTACTTAGATTGTTAACTCAGACTGTTAAACAGATGCTTGATTAGGTAATGAACAACTCTGTGATTCAGGTATTTCAATTCTATCTTATATCTACTTCTGTACCAAGTGACAGATTTTATGCATGATTATGAAAAACACATTTACTGTACCTGTAGTAATTCAGACAGAGAAGAATGCCCAGGGCCAAGGTCAGCTGTCCCCCAAGAAAAACAAAGGACTGAAAAGTTGAAATGTCTCCAGCAGCTATTGGGCGACTTGCTGTTCTTGTAACCTTAACACATAAAACAGATCTCTTAGCATTGAGAAATAGCTCAATTATTTACTTAAACATTGACTCAAATGACTGGTCCAACTAAAACAGATACATGAATAAAAAGTGAAAACTGGAAGTACTGTCAAGAATCAAAGTTCCTATTTAAAACAGCTTTGAAAAGAACTAAAAAGTCCCACCATTCATTCCTCTTTCTGTCGCCCATCCCCATCTACAAACAAAACAAAGCAACATCCTGAGCTAACTATTTAGCTACCCAGCTTAGCAAGTATATGCTCAATTTTCAGAGAACAATGAGGGACAGAAATAACGGGCCTGTCAGGAAAGGAAACTGCAGAGCATGTCAGATAAGGGTGCTATCACGTGAACGCTATCGTGAGTGTGGGAAGCACTGCAATCAGATGTCAGATATGAAGAAAGAAGACAGATTATCTGAGTCTGAAAGTGGGAATGGGACTTCCGTGGTGGTCCAGCGGCTAAGACTTCAAATTTCCAATGCAGGGAGCCAGGGTTTGAAACCTTGTGATTATTCTAAACTTAACACAAATAAACAGCATAACCAAAATTTTCAGCACAGCTGGAAGTTGAGAACTCAGGATCTGGTATCAGAGAGCCTAGCATTTGAATCCAATTCCATCACTTATTGGCTCTGTGAATTCTGGCAAATTACTTGACCTCCCTCAGGTTTAGATTACTGACTTACTAAAGGAAAAAGAAAAGAGAGGAAGAGGTAATAATAGCACCTACCTCACAGTGCAATGTCTGATGCCATAAATATTAACTATAATTAATATATTTTTGTATGACTTATATCAAGGGTTTAGCAAACTATGGCCTGTGAGCCAAATTCAACCTTCTGTTTTTATATGGAACTATGAGCGAAGAATGGCTTTTACTTTTTTTGATGATTGAAAGTAAATCAGATAAAGAGTAAAGTATTGTGCCACATGCAAGTAGGTTGAAATTTAAATTTCAGTGTCCACAAATAAAATTTTATTGAATCAGTGACATGCCCATTTTCTTACACACTGTATGTGTCTGCTTTCATGGTGCAACAGAATGCAGTAATTACAACAAAGACTACATGGCTCACAAAGCTAAAATATTTACTATCTGGTCCTTTACAGAAAAAATGTGCTGACCAGATTTAGAGCATGCCTCACTGTGCAATGAAATAGTTTGTCAGAAACTGTAATGATTCATCTTGGTTAGTGCCAGAACTGAATATTTTATCCTCAATTTGGTTCTTGTAGTTTCAAGTGGAAATAATATTTATGTTCTTATATTTGAGTTAGGATATTATGCTTATTCCTGCCAGTAGTTGAGTGTTACAGTATGCTACTTAATCTAAGAGTTATATTCGCATTGCATTGTTGAATCCTTATAACAACTGTTTTCAGCCACTCGAAATTCTTGCCACTTCTAAGTTTTAGGAAACTGAGACAGAGGCTCAGTAACTTTCCAAGGTCACGGATATGAAGGTGGCACAGTCAGTCCAGTCCCAGCAACCACGGTACTCATCACAAGGTTACACTGCCCTTTCAGTACGATGGAAACTGCCTGGCTAACTAAACATGAGAGCTGAAAATAAGGCACCCATCAAAAGACTAAAATCAATGTAACATGATGATTTAAAAATACATCTATGAAACTAGCATGCTCACAGCTGACAAAACCAAATCACTAACACCTGTGCACTGAGATTTTTGGACATAATGTTTATCACATGACTAGCAGACTGCATACCTCCTCAACAAAACACGTTTAACCCATATAACCTGATAGCAACTCACTTATCATTTAATGTATTAGCAATCTACTTAGTCATCTACTATATTAACCAAATAGAGAAGGAAATGGCAACCCACTGCAGTATTCTTACCTGGAGAACTCCATGGACAGAGGAGCCTAGCGAGCTACAGTCTATGGGGTTGCAAAGAGTCGGACACAACTAAGCGACCAACACACACACCTATTAAGCAAAACCTTCAGCCTTCAGTATACCTTCAGTATAAACATATACTTAAGGATATACAGCCTTTAAGAAACTGTAAGGTAAGCATGACAATTTGACCAAGCTTTTTAACCCACTCCCTCAAAAAGATGCTCATAACATTTTAAAATTCATGTTAGCAAAACCACAGCTATAAAACACTCACTTAAGTGTTCTGCTGTATGTCAACATAGACTCTAGATTCTTCTAATCAGTGAAAAATGGCATGGGGGAGATGTAAGATATCTAATCAGTTCCCTTTTATCTAGGGAGGAAAAAAAAATCACTTAAGAGAAAACTAAAATGGCTCTATTTTGTTAATTTTAGAAGTAGAAAAAGTTGGTTGGTTTGATTATGTTATTTTAAAGTTAATCATGTTATTTTTTAATTTTTAATTAAATTTATTTTTGGAGATAATCTGTGGATTAATATGCAATTAAAAAAAAGTCTCTGTATTTTAAGAAATATAGAAAGCCTATGTATCCATTATCCAGTCTCCTCCAAGGGGAACATTCTGCAAAGCTTTACTCTATCACAATCAGGAAACTGACACCAAGCTGCTCTAAATGTGTTCAATAATTATTCTGAAGGGATATACACCAGAAGCCTCATTCACATGGTTATACAGAATGAAAAACCGACCAGGATGTGCAAACCCCCAACTTTCCAATTAAGAGAGTATGCATCGCTTGGCATGGATCAAGGCATCCCAACTGGGTCAGCGAGACAGAGATGCCTTTACTGTGCATCACGTGACTCTCTGCCACTGTCCTACCCTCCAGCCACACACACACACCCACAGTTGCAGCCATCAAGCCTCACAGACTCTAGCTCACAGCCGCGCCTCTGGGTTTGCTAGTCCCTCTGCCTAGGGTGACCTTCACCTTCCAGCCAGCCTTTATTTTTGGCATCTTATTCTGTCATAGTTTGAAGGTCACCTTACCCTACCTGAAAAAGTTCTCTAACCCCGTCCATGATGCTTTATAGACACCATCTCCTGATAGCTAATAGTACTAAACTGAAGTCAGCAATGTTATCTTTCATCCACGCAATCCCAGAATCTGTCACTGTGTCTCATTCACAGTGGGTATTTGATAAATGTTTTTGTATTAAAAAATATACTAATGTGAACTAAAAATTATAGGTGTGCTTTACTTAAGGAAAACTCACACTTACAGGAAAGGCAAACCTGGGAAGATTATTCACGTTATGTGTTATATGATTATTTACTTTACATAATTCATCCTGGATTTCTTACAAATTGAAAGTTTACTTGATTATTTACTCAAGCATTTAATGAGCTTGTACTTGTTATAGTATGGCTGCTGGAATAAAAGGCAAACAAAATGGACCTTTCCCTTGAGAAAATAAATATAATGTATCAAGTTTTAAATGAAGTTTTCTCTGGGGGCTTGGGGAAGGTGGATAAGGAATTTTCCATCTGGCATTTTCTATCCTTTCTAATTTTTATACTGAGTGTTTCATAGTAAGCATGTATTGTTTTTTCTAAAGAGAAAAAAAAAGATGAAATTATGTTTTGCAGATGCTAGTAGGGCTGCCTTGGTTCATTTAAACTAAGGTTTGATTTACACAGGAATAGTTATGGTCCCCAAAGTTCTCAAAGGAAGGGCTGACAGTTCTTTCAGACACCCACGGGTTCAGGATGGAATTTTCAATCTCACTTCCAATATCCTTACTCTGCCCTTCCAAGTTTGAATTCATGTTGTGAAGAGGAAGTGCACACGGCCCCGCCGCCCCGCTCCTGGGTTGAGAAAGGCAGCTCCCCGCGCTTGGCAGCAGCAGTTGTTCAGAGGATCCCAGCACCTGTCCTGCTGATTTCAGCGAGGACACTGGGTGACCCCGCCCCTTTATTCGGCGTCCAAAAGGCAGGCGGCGGTCTTACTCTGCAGAACTGAGAAGAGCCCCTCTGTGCCCTTCTGGGACGAATCTACCTTTTTATCAAAGTCCTGGTCCCACATGTCGTTAATGGTGCAGCCGGCTCCACGCATCAGAACAGCTCCTGTGCCAAACAGGGATAACATGTACCAATCTGGGAGACAGCCTGGGTCCGCCGCCAGACCAATGCTCCAAGTACACGGCAGATATAGCAGCCAGGTTCCTGAGCAAAAATAGAGAGACAAAAAAGAGTACAGATTCAAGTTAGCTAACTGCTTTCATTTGCTTGAACGCTGCCTCCAAAAGAAGTAAGGAACACAAAGGCAAAAGCACATGACGAAACTGGGAAAAGAAACTTGAAACTCATGTCACAGAGGACTATTCTCCCTAATATGTAGGGTTCCCAGAAACTGGACAGACATCAACAGCCCAACTGAAAAAAATGGGCAAAAAACATAATGGAAAATGCAAATGGCTTTTCTACCAATGAAAAGATACTCAACCTGATAAATACACATCGAAATTACATTGAGATAATACTGTTCACCTATTTGGTTGACAAAACCCAAAGTCTGACACATACTTTGGGGATTTGGATACTCATGTATTTCTGATGACGTTACCAATGATCCTATGGAGGGCAAGCTGAGAACTTTTACTATATATGTGTGAGTACGTGTATATATAGGCACATGCATACACATATTAAACAAATATATACATTTGAATGTGTGTTCACTATGCCAGGAAGGACACATTAGAAAGTAACAAATGCTTTCGGGGAAGAGAACTGGTAGGGAAAAAGGAGTGGAAGATGTAGTTTTCACTTTACACCCTTGTACCTTTTGAATCATGTCATATGCATTATTATATGCATGTATTACCTGCTCAAAAAAGTGAATAAAACTTTATTTATTGTTGTTAACACAATATAATAAAATGACTTGGGGAGAGAGGGATTAACCTTTTTTTTAAAAAAATATTTTGCTAGAACAATACATGCACAAATGTGAGTAGTTCTGGTACTTAGCTCCTAAACTAGACGAAATTAAGCTAAAACCAAGGAGACCATCGGGATGGAGATGTCACACATGGACTTTAGCAGATATCCTATGATCAAAAGAACAGATATCCTATTTTCAAAAGAAAATTTTTCAACGACTGTTTGGATATAGTGACTATTAGGTAAGTTCTAAGCTTTCCTTTCCTATTGAGAAAGATAAGAGTACAACACCCCCCCCACCCCAATCCCTCAAATGTGTCCCTCTGGCATGAGGATTAGTTTAGGCTGATTACCTTTAAGAAACAGAAGACTGAGGAAGTTTTCTTGTCATAGAATAGCGCTATCATCACAAACTGAAAAAATATGGGCTAGGTGTGCTGCGGGACACTTGCTAGGGCCGGGAGACCAGAAATAACTGTTTACTGAACATTTGCTTTTCCATCTCCAGTGAATTATTTTCCTCCCCACCCCTCTGAGGTCCCAAACCACTACCTGCAATATCCTGCCATGTCTTTAGCTGAAGATGGTATTTAAGATGAGGATATTTTGACCATTTTGGTGAGTTGCTCAGTCTTCTTGGGTCTCTCTCCAGCATTCATACAATTAAACTTTTGCTTGATTATCTCCTATTCATCTGTCTCATGTCAACTTAATTCTTAGACTTAGAAGAGTGGAGGGTAATTTCTTCCTCCTCAAAAAGTGAAATAGGACACGTGGCTAAAGAAATCAGATGCTGCATGAAAATGGTCAGATGACAACGCCCTTAGGATCATGTTTAAGCCTCATTAAATTTAAGCTTTAGTCATTTGCAAATATTTATAAAGCGCATGCTTTGTACCAGAGATGTTCCAGGAATTGGGAATACAATGGTGACTAAGAGAGAGATGGTTTCTGCCTTCGTGCAGCTTGTAAATCAAAAGGGAGAAACCCAGCTAAACAAACAATAAAATAGACCAATTCAACAACAGGGCAAGTGCAGGATCCTACAAAGGCATAAAACAGTGCCACCCAAGTTAACTGGGGATGGAGCAGGGAAAAATGAGGAAAGCTTTTCCCAAAGGGGCTTAAACACACACTGCAGCAAAGGCAAGGAGAGGCTAGAACACAGGAAGGAGCCGTCTAGAGCGGAATTCAGGTGGTCCTGGAGACTCACACTCAGCGTGTCCCATCTCAAACAGTACCAACAACAACGTTTGGCACATGTTCGTGAAGTGTCAGGCACGGCTCCTGATGCTCTCTCTATACAAACTCGTTTAATCGTCAAAGACACCCTCATAGAGCAGGCACTATTATTACTCCCATTTCACAGATGAGGAAACAGATGCAGAGAGGTTAAGTAATACACAGTGGGTGGTTTCAGCACTTCCTTTTCCCTGCACCTACCAGTAGAGTTCAGAGGGTCAGGAGTGGCTAGCTGAACCTGTTCTGATAGAGAAGAAAGGACGCTACTTCACAGGCATTTTCCTGGTGCAGTAAGAACTGAAGGTTTCACTTAAAAAAGAATTCTAAAGACAAAGTTGTGTAATCACCTATAGCATTTCATGTTGGTGTCAAGATTTCCTTGGCAGTAAGTCTGTGTTATAGGTTCTGCATGCATGGATGGGAAGCTGTAGGGTACTCCTACAGATGAGGAAGGTTTCTCTAGTGAAGGTTCTAGTGTCTGCTCCTAGCAAGTGATACCAGACACTCAAGTATATTAAATCTGAATGTTCAGTCTTTCTTATCTACAAAAGAGATGAAAGAACATCTACCTCTTAGAGTTGTTACGACAATGCTAAGGACAGTGGTAATGAAAAACAATTACAAATTCAGTGTTTACCTGCTACAGGTGCTGTCATATAATACTTTTGATTCTCACAATAAACATATGCAGTAGGCTATTATACTTACTTAACAAACACAGAAACTGAAGCACTGAGAAAGTAATCTGCCCAAGGCCACACCGACAGACCTAGCCAAACCTGAACTGAAAGAGTGAGTCGCTCAGTCGTGTCTGACTCTCTGTGACCCCATGGACTGTAGCCCACCAGGCTCCTCTGTCCATGGAATTCTCCAGGCAAGAATATTGGAGTGGGTTGCCATTCCCTTCTCCAGGGGAATCTTTCTGACCCAGGGATTGAACCCAGGTCTCCTGCACTGCAAGCAGATTCCTTACCTTCTGAGGCCCTAGGCAGCATATTAAAAAGCAGAGATAACACTTTGCTGACACAGGTCCATGGAGTCAAAGCTATGGTTTTTCCAGTAGTCATTTACGGGTGTGAGAGTTGGACCATAAAGAAGGCTGAGTGCTGAAGAACTGAAGCTTTCAAACTGGTGTTGGAGAAGACTCTTGAGAGTCTCTTGGACTGCAAGGAGATCCAATCAGTCAATCCTAAAGGAAATCAACCTTGGATATTCATTAGAAGGACTAATGCTGAAGCTGAAACTCCAGTGCTTTGGCCACCTGATGGGAAGAGCTGACTCATTGGAAAAGACTCTGATGCTGGGAAAGACTAAAGGCAAAAGGAGAAGGGGGCGGCAGAGGATGAGATGGTTAGATAGCATCACTAACTCAATGCACATGAATTTGAGAAAACTCTGGCAGATAGTGAAGGACAGGGGAGTCTGGTGAGCTGCAGTTCATGGGGGTCACAAACAGTCCAACACAACTTAGTGACTGAACAACAACACAGACAAAACATGGCAGAATTCAGTGTAGCTGGAATTCAAGTCCAGGCAGTTTGCCTCCAGACTATCACTCTGGATATCTAAATCTCTACATAACCATGAATTCTTTTTTCTCCTTTTGCCCTCCTGATACTCAGCAATGTGTTTCTGTCTTCCCTATGACACTTTAGCGATTGATTATCAACATGATATTTTCACTCTGTTCTCTCCCATGAAGAAAGATAGTGAGGATACAAATAGGTTTTATAAAGATATATTCATTACAGAAAAAGTAAAAGCTTTCTGCACAACAATGTGACTGTACTTAGTCCCACTGAACTGTACAGTTAAATATGGTTAAAATAGTATGATTTATGTAATGTGACTTTTACCACAATACAATTTTTTTAAAAAAAGAAAAAGTAAAAACTCTCTGGGAAATTACAAACAAATTGAGCAAGCATTCTTAAAGGTGATGAGTGGACCAGAGAGCTTGTATCAACTGAGTCTAAGATTCATGTACTAATAGACACTCTCTTGAAGACAACACCAACAGCCACAAATGCAGTAAAACCAGTTATACCACCAATTTAGAGGAAAGGGCGCCACCTGCTGAAACCTCCTGAAATAATGGAGTCTGGGACATCGTTGCAGGAAGTTGTAATCCCTTCTGAAAAACAGTGAAACCCACTTTTTAACAAGAGCAAACTTCAGCAAATTAAAACATCACACATAAGGGCTTCCCTGGTGGCTCAGTGGTAAAGAATCCACCTACTAACACAGGAGACATGGGTTCGATCCCTAAGCCAGGAAGATCCCACATGCCACAGAGCAACTAAGCCTGTGCGCCACAACTATTGACCCTATGCTCTACAGCCCAAGAACTCCCACTACTGAGCCCACGTGCTGCATCTACTGAAGTCTGTGGGCCTAGAGCCTGTGCTCTGCAACAAGAGAAGCCAGCACAGTGAGAAGCCCACGTACCACAACCAGAGAGAAGGCCCTGCTCGCTGCAACTAGAGAAAAACCCACGCAGCAACCAAGACCCAGCATGGTCAAAAATAAATAAAATTATAAAACCATACACATAATACCCACAAAAGAAGAACGTAAGTAAAGAAAAATCAAATCTGGAATTCTACTACTGTCAATTTATTATTCTTGGCAAACAGTAGGGGCTCAAAAAAATGCTTGCTGAATGAATTCTAATAGTACTGAGACTGCCCGGGTGGGGCTAGTGGTAAAGAACCTGCCTGCCAATGCAGGAGACGTAAGAGACCTGGGTTCAACCCCTGAGTTGGGAAGATCCCCTGCAGGAGGGCATGGCAACCCACTCCAGTATTCTTGCCTGGAGAATCCCATGGACAGAGGAGCCTGGCAGGCTACGGTCTACAGGTTCACAAAAAGTCAGACACGACTGACACGACTTAGCACACAGCACGGTACTGAGACTGTTACTAGGTTGTCTGAAAAGTCCTACAGTCATCTTATTTAGAACCAAAGCAAGCAGGCAGGTATCCTCCTAATAAACCTAATACTATTTACCCAATCTTCTCCAATTCCAATTTCTCAAGTAATGGCTAACGTTCTCGTACATTTATTACGTCAAGCACTGTTCTAAGGACTTGACACTTATTAACGAACTCTCACGACAACTTTACAAAGTCAGTATTCTTAGTATTTTCATTTTACAGATGAGACATGAAGGCCCAGAGGGGTAAAGTAACTTAACCAGAGGTCCCTGAAGTGAGCAGAGTGAAGACTCAAAGAAGTCTTGTTATGCCCGATGTCCGAATCCCCGAGCGGGAATAGAGAAGGCCTCCAAGACAATGCAACTCGCAGAAAGGGAAGTTTATTACTGACTCGAGCCAGGACTCTCTGCTGCAACCAACGCAGTGGTGCGGGTCAGAGAGCCCCAAGCCCAAGCTGTTACACAAATTTATAGGGTGAGAAGCAGATTGGTTACACGTTTGCAAAGCAATTTCATTGGTCAAAACTTTCCTGCGCGCGGGAATTTCCTGGGGGTTTCTGCCCCCGTTCCTAATTGGCAAACAGCGGTCAGTATTAAGTGAAAGCTAATTGGTTCTAATTGGCAAACAGCGGTGAATGTTAAGCGAAAGCTAATTGGTTGTATCCAGGTGGCCTGATAATCTTACCAAGTAGGAAGGCCTACTCTCGCCTCACAGTCTGGCTCCAGAGTTTTATCATATATAAACTCTTTACAGTCTTATTATGTGGTCCAGCTTCTAAGGGAGAAGCCAGAGATTTATGGAAATGGGACTTAGAGCAATTGCTGATTTTAGATGCCCATAAGCCTACACTACGGCTCTGTGACATAGATCCCAACAATAGAATAACAACGATTAGGCTTCAGGTTAGAACTAGGCTTAAAATTTTATGCCTATCAACTTGAATCTGGCCCCAAAACGTCATGGGTCATGATGGCAGGACTGTGCCTATCATTTAATTGACTTTTACACTTTAATTGCTGATTGTTACAAATGCTTAGTGCTCTGATCTCAAATGATAGTGCATAAATCTAGAATACAAAAAACAAGGCCTAATTTGGGGATCTTAGCTGAGCAAAGGTGGCAGGACTATATCTAGGCATTTGAATGTATTTACCATCCACTGCAATGGTACATGCCGTCAGCCAGATTACCTAGAGTTCAACCTCCACCCCTCCCTCTCCTCTGTCCATTCTTATTCTGTCCAGCTCTTAACCAGCCTTGATGCCCACTATTCTCTCTGCTCAACTGGGGTTCCAGACGAGCTTATGTCCTTAGTGTACCAACACTGTACCCTTGAGTCATTGCAAAAATAATTCCCCCACCAATGAGGAACTCTTTCCTCCTCTGCAAGATCTACCTGTCCTTTGAGGCAGGGGTCCCCAGTCTCTGGGATCTAATGCCTGATGACCTGAGGTGAAGCTGATGTCAGAATTATAGAAATAAAGTACAGAATAAGTGTAATGCACTTGAAAAATGAAGTGAAAGTGAAAGTCGCTCAGCTGTGTCCAACTCTTTGCGACCCCATGGACTAAACAGTCCATGGAATTATCCAGGCAAGAATACTGGAGTATTCTTCTCCAGGGGATCTTCCCAATCCAGGGATCGAAACCAGGTCCCCACATTGCAGCTGGATTCTTTACCAGCTGAGCCACCAGGGAAGCCCAAAATGCACTTGAATCATCCCCAAACCATGCCACTCTCCCACAACCCCCAACATTGGGAAAAACTGTCTTTCTCGAAACCAGTCCCTGATGCCAAAAATGTTGGGGACCACTGCTTTGAGGTACACTTTCTTCTCAACTTTTTCCAGCAATGAAGATCCACAATAATTACTCTTTTCCTGCTGTACTTACTATCTGTATCACTTATATTTGATCCCATACTTTCCCAACTCACCCAATACTTTCTTTTTTTAAACTAGACTGGGAGTTCTTTGAAAGGACAAAGTTACCACAGCTCTTTCTACCCCTAAGGCTAGGCGATGCTGTAGGACTTCAACCTTTCAATATTACTGCCAGGCTCTTCTAGACATTAGAAATAAAAGTCCCATATAAGTGGAGTTTATGCTGTATTGGAAAAGTGTATCAACCAATAAATGTATAAGGCTAACAGCGAAGGTTATGAAGAAAAATGAGAGGAAAAGAGAGAGACTGAAGTGAAAGGTGAATACGTTACACAAAAAAGTCAAGGAAATCCTGCCTTAGGAGGCGACCGTGAGCTGATTAGTAGTACACAAGTGTAATGCCTGCAGCATTCGAATGAATTAAATCTTTGTGCTACAAACAGGGTAGGGCAACGAGCTAGGAAACTCAGCATCATCCGGTCTGGCTCTCCAAAGAGCCTTGGTTTCCTCTGCATTTGCTGTGGGGGCCTTGCAGCATTATGGGAAAGATGAAACATAATGAATGTGGAAGTGCTTGCACACTGCAAATCTGCGCAAATGCAGGGATGCGGGCACGGAATTTCCGCTCGATTCACAACTTACAAACACGGTCTGTGGAATGAGCGGAGTTTCTGCCCCGCTCCGGTGCTCAGGATTCAGGGAGGCCGGCCGGGCACTTCGGAGATCGCCCTGTTCGGGTTTCTCGAGGGTAACGAGCACCTGGAGGCCAAGCCCCGGCTTTCGGGCTTCATTTTCACGACGCCCGCAGCCCCCGGACCGCCGCGTCCGTCCGCACTCACCTATGGGCTTGTCCAACCGCATGAGGCGCAGGTAGGGCTGCAGAGGGCGGGGCGCCGAGTTCACAACCGCGGCTGCAGACAGGCTCAGCGGACGCCTGCGCGGCCCCCGCCCGGCCGATGGCTGCCAGTCCGCCGCGTGGGGCCCGCGGGACGCGTGCACCAGGGCCAGGGAGCGGCCGCGCGCGCCCCACAGCCATGCCTGCTTCCCAGCCCGCAGGGCCCGCGCAACTCCCGCGCTGCCCACGCCTAGCATGGCGCTCGGGAGAGCTTGGACCCGCAGGGGCCTGACGTCATTCCCGAGCGTCAGGTCAGCGGCAGGCTGCGCGGTGACGTCAGCGGGATGACCGTCCGCGTCGGTCCGGCCCCACGGCCCAGTAGCCTGCCTGATCCTTTCGAGTAACGTGAAATGGAACGTGTCGCGGTCACCTAGCGCTGTGAAGGAGTTCCTCAGAGAAAGGAATTCCTGGTATCAAAATACGTAGCAGTTATATAGGGAAAAGTAAAATAAAACCACCTGAGAAAAATCTACTGAAGCCCAATACTGGTTTGCAGTAGCAACGGTTTCTTTTTTAAAGCTAAAAGGTCACCAAGCGGCCAAAAGCCAAGAATGTAAACTATAAGCCATATTCAGGGTTAAGGGACATTCATTGCGCAAATGAAAACCTTAAATTTGATAGTCAATTCAGAGTTCGTATAACCCAGAGGCAGCGAGTGTATGGGGTCCTGTGAGCTTGCTGCTGGAACATCTGGTCTGAGCACTTCTCCTAGTCAACTCCTGGGGGGCGCTGTGTCCAGGCCCCTTGACAGGCACTTTACATGTATTATCCCATTTAATCATTACTGAGTGACTGTGGGCAAGTCTCGCGTTTGAATTTTAGTGTTCTGGGGAATTAGGTTAGTCTTTAAGTGCCTATCTTTAAAACCCCGATCAGTAATTCAGTGATATCTTGAGTCTCCAGTGGTGGTGGCCTAGGAAATAGTCCTTAATAAATTTAGGAAACTAGTTCACAGCTAGTTCAATAACTCCGGAAGCTTGCTCAAACTCATGTCCATCCAATCGGTGATGCCATCCAACCATCTCATCCTCTGTCTTCCCCTTCTCCTCCTTCCAGCGTTATGGGAAAGAAGAAACATAAAGAATGTGGAAGGGCTTCCATACTGAACACTTTGTTCAATTGTAGACAGCAGGATCCAGGCACTGGGAAATTTTATTCGATATTTGTAAAGGAAAAAACATTCTCCCGTACCTGTTTATTCTCAAGTACAGCACTATATGACTTGTGACACCAGACGTGTGGATTTTCCACACATCAAACGCTTCTGCAACACCCAAGTGTCCTGAAATTTTACTCAATTCTGGCGCTCTCTAGCTGGAGTTTGCATCAGCTCCCACAGGTTTTAGGCTGAGTCCTATAAGATTGGTGATAGCCCCCTTTCAGTGAAAGTGGCTCAGTTGTGTCTGACTCTTTGGGACCCCATGGACTGTAACCCACCAGGCTCCTCCTTCCATGAAATTCTCTAGGTAAGAATACTGGAGTGGGTTGCCATTTCCTTATCCAGGGGATGTTCCCAACCCAGGTATCGAACACAGGTCTCCTTCAGTGCAGGTGGATTCTTTACCTTCTGAGCAACCAGCGAAGCCCATCAAAAGTCCAGATTGTTACCTGTGCTTCTGACCTATCCTTGTTGGGGAGGAAAAAGGTTTTCCTCTGCCTCTCTAGGTTCTTTTGACTAGTCTCAGACTTAATTGACATGAGACAGATTAATAAGAGAAAGTAAAATTTAATTACATTTGTAGGAGGAATCCTAACATGAGAGCCCCCAGAGACAGTCAGGTAAAATGAGGTATATATGATCTCCTGGACTAAAGAGAAGAGGGTAGGGGTCTGGGACTTCAAAGAGAAAGAAGATATTTCACAGAGAGAATGTTTGGTAAACAAATATTTGCTGGGCCATATAGAAATAATAGGACACAGAACTTTATTTTTTTATTGAATGTTTTTTAAATGAAGTTTTATTTATTTTTATTTTATTTTGGTCATGCTGCATGGCTTGTGGGATCTTAGTTCCCTGGCCAGGGATTGAACCTGTGGCCCCTGCAGTGGAAGCTGAAGTCCTAACCCCTTGACAGCCAGGGAGTTCCCCAGACAGAGAATTTTAACAAACAGATTTTGTTAGGTTCTTCCCTGTCTACCAAACCTAGCTCACATTGTACTGTACTTATCTATGGTGATAGCTCCCTTCCTGGAACACATCCTCTTTCTCCAGTTTGTAGGCAGTTGGAGAGGGAAGGAGGTAAACGCTCTTCCTGATCCATTTGTTTTTTAAAAAAAAACAACCAGTCTACAGTAATCCTCATGCCAAAGAGACATATTTTGGGGTGAAAAATTTTGCTCTCAGGTGGCACAGTGGTAAAAGAATCCACCTACCAACACAGGAAACTCAAGAGACACAGGTTTGATCCCTGGGTTGGGAAGATCCCCTGGAGCAGGAAATGGCAACCCACCCCAGTATTCTTGCCTGGAAAATCCCACGGACAGAGGAGCCTGGTGGGTTGCAGTCCATGGGGTTGCAAAGAGTCAGACATGACTGAGAATGCATGCATTTGCCATTGTCATACTGGCTATAAATCGGAGGTTCCCAAGACCCAGATTAATTTACCAGAGTGACTCAGAGAACTTAGGAAAATGTTTCACTCACCAATTATCAGTTTTGCTTTTTTTTTTTTTTTAATAAAAGAACATAACTATGAAACAGCCAGATGGAAGAGATGAATAGGGCAAGCACAGAGCTTCCACTCTCTCTAGACAGATACCACTCTCCCATCACCACCATGTGTTTCCCGACCCTGAGCCTTTGAACTCTGTTCCTTTGGGGTTTTATGGAGGCCTCATCATATAGGCATGATAGACAAAATCACTGGCCGTTGATGACTGAACTCAGTTGTTTGTCCTTTTGCCCCCTCTGGAGGTCTGAGTGGGAGTAAAAGTTCCGACTCACTAACAGGTGGTTGGTTCTTCTTGCTACTAGCCCCCATCCTTCAGGATGTCCCACTCCAGTATTCTTGTCTGGAGAATTCCATGGACAGAGGAGCCTGGATACATACACTCCATGGTGTCACGTAGAGTCAGACACAACTGAGCGATTAACACCATCACTTCTAAAAGTCCCCTCTTTAGTATAAATTCTGCTGTGCTCAAAGGGAGTTCCTTATGAATAAGATAAGACACTCTTACCACTCAGGAAATTCTAACAGTTTCAGGAACGTTATGCCAAGAACTGGGGGCAAAGATCAAATCTTTTTCTTGTATGACAATATTATGTAAATATTTGTAAATATATGTTCCATATATAAATGTTATATATACATGGATATGTATATAGAAGTCAGAGGAGGACTTAAAGGTATGGCCATTCTAGTCCTAATAGAAACTAAACCTGCATAAACTTCTTCCTTTCTTAAAGAAACAGACAAACAGTCAAGTGTTTGCAATCAGGTCACTAGATTCAGCTTAGGACATTTTCTGTGAAAATAAAAGACATGCCCCAAGGATGAGAGAGCAGTAGCATGCTGAATTGTACTTGTTCCAACTGGCTTTGCAACTTACTCTTTCAGAAGCTGGAAACAGATGAGCTCACTGTTAAGGACATATGACTGGAGGTCAGTGATAAATAGTAACCTAGAGACTGCCATTCATTTGCAGCCAAAACAAACAGACAGGCAGATAAGCACTTCAGGTAAAGGTTTATATGCCTGCCTCTGGGGATGAGGTACATTCTAAAGTGACTGCCTTGGGTTTGTCATATATAGCTTTTATTATGTTGAGGTATGTTCCTTCTATTCCTGCTTTTTGGAGAGTTTTAATCATAAATGAGTGTTGAATTTTGTCAAAGGCTTTCTCTGCATCTATTGAGATAATCATATGGTTTTTATCTTTCAATTTGTTAATGTGGTGTATTACATTGATTGATTTGCGGATATTAAAGAATCCTTGCATTCCTGGGATAAAGCCCACTTGGTCATGGTGTATGATTTTTTTAATATGTTGTTGGATTCTGTTTGCTAGAATTTTGTTAAGGATTTTTGCATCTATGTTCATCAGTGATATTGGCCTGTAGTTTTCTTTTTTTGTGGCATCACACGCCAGTCAGGATGGCTGCTATCCAAAAGTCTACAAGCAATAAATGCTGGAGAGGGTGTGGAGAAAAGGGAACCCTCTTACACTGTTGGTGGGAATGCAAACTAGTACAGCCGCTATGGAAAACAGTGTGGAGATTTCTTAAAAAACTGGAAATAGAACTGCCATATGACCCAGCAATCCCACTTCTGGGCATACACACTGAGGAAACCAGATCTGAAAGAGACACGTGCACCCCAATGTTCATCACAGCACTGTTTATAATAGCCAGGACATGGAAGCAACCTAGATGCCCATCAGCAGATGAATGGATAAGGAAGCTGTGGTACATATACACCATGGAATATTACTCAGCCATTAAAAAGAATTCATTTGAACCAGTCCTAATGAGATGGATGAAGCTGGAGCCCATTGTACAGAGTGAAGTAAGCCAGAAAGATAAAGAACATTACAGCATACTGACACATGTATATGGAATTTAGAAAGGTGATAACGATAACCCTATATGCAGAACAGAAAAAGAGACACAGAAATACAGAACAGACTTTTGAACTTTGTGGGAGAATGTGAGGGTGGGATATTTCAAAAGAACAGCATGTATACTATCTATGGTGAAACAGATCACCAGCCCAGGTGGGATGCACGAGACAAGTGCTCCGGCCTGGTGCACTGGGAAGACCCAGAGGAATCGGGTGGAGAGGGAGGTGGGAGGGGGGATCGGGATTGGGAATACATGTAAATCCATGGCTGATTCATATCAATGTATGACAAAACCCACTGGAAAAAAAAATAAATAAAAATAATTTAAAAAAAATAAATAAATAAAGTGACTGCCTTTGCTGGTCTAGCCATCTAAGGTGGAGTTTTCCTACCTATCCTCCCCCAGTTATAAACGTTGCAATATTTTGCCAGTTGGGATCTGCTACAGAGGGGCAGGCATTCTTGCAATCCTGATTCAGTGGAGGACAATAGAGAGCTTCTGAGGATGCACTGGCCCTAGGATAAGGGTACTCTTTGGGGATGTGGGTCTTTGTAGGGTGTCTGGGGGACAGGTATGATGTTTAGGCCAAGGGTCAGCATTGCCAGAGAGTACCTCCTGATCACACAACCATCCTCCTCCATGTGTTCTGTTAAATTAATTAAACAAGGAGGTTATTAGACTGATGTGATTCTGTGCTACGGTGGTCTAAATGCATATGTGCATACCTGCTCAGTCACTTTCGTTGGTAACTACCTCAAGGTTAGGTGATCAAAATACTAAGGATAACGAGTCACAAATAGCCAAACTAAGTTTCAAGTGATAGCCAGGTAATTTCTTTTTTCCTGTTTCCACACTTTGTATGTCTTTCCCTTGGCTCCTGTTGGAAGAGAGTTCCTAAGCACTTTCACTTTGGCCTTAAAACTATTTTATGTGAAGCAGATGTTCTTTGTGAAAATTATAATTGACAATAAAGTGAGTATGAAATGATAGCTGCTAAGAAACATGAGAATAATAAGAGAAAAATTATGAAGGGCATCCATGTTTCTCAGTGGTACTGGTGGAACCGAACTCTAATTGCCTGTTGCAGCAAATTCAACAACAAACCTCAATACTGGCTTTTCCTTTTCCTCCATCTCACTCTCCCTGATCTCTCATGCCTGCTTCCTGACATCCCAGATAAACTCCTGGACCCCAAGTCCTTGTCTCAGACTTTGCTTTAGATGACCCCAACATCTGCTACCTAAGCATAGGAAGGGGTTGAGCCCAACATGCTAAGTGGTTCCATATCCTGTTTCTATATTCTCTAATCGAATGCTAATTGTCACCATACTTGGTGAAGAGGCCCTGAACTGGTAATTCTGTTAACTCTGGCTAGGATAGTAAATTTGTAACTTTGGCATGAGAAAATGACATTTTTGTACAAATTGTGTTTATATAGGTTTTGTGTTTATATAGGTGTTTAAATGCTTAGGGAACTTGATCTACTAAATTTTTGTGTGACTTTTTTTAGATGTATAAGAATTTTTTAAAATTGTATTTTAAATTTTTTTAAGGTATGTTTAGAAATATTACATTAAATATGCAGATTTGCCTTATTAAGTTTGTTGTGCTGCAGTTTCAGGTAAACTAGCTTTGTTAGTGTCCTTTGACAGGTCTATGGGAATGTAAATAAACATGTAAGTTGCATTTAATAAAGTAACCTAAGAACTAATTTAAAAACTAGTAGACTATCATCAACTGTACAAAAATAAATGTCTGAACTGCTATAGGAGCAAAGAAATATGACTTAAGCTACTCAGATGATAGGGGAGGCATTGAAACTGCTGTGTGAGCTGGGTCTTTTCTCTTTTTTACATATTTATTTATTTGGCTGCACCAGGTATTAGCTTCAGCACGGGGGATCTTCAATCTTTGCTGTGACGTGTGGGATCTTTGGGGGTTCCCAGGTGGCACTAGTGGTAAAGAACTTGCCTGCCGATGCAGGAGACACAAAAGATGTGGGTTCAATCCCTGGGTGGGGAAGATCCCCTGGAGGAGGGAATGGCAACCCACTCCAGTATTCTTGCCTGGGAAATCCATGGACAGAGGAGCCTGGTGGGCTATAGTCCATAGGGTCGCAGAGAGTTGGACACGAACGACTCTGAAGCAACCTAGCACGTATGTGGGATCTTTAGTTGCAGCATGTGGGATCTAGTTCTCTGACCAGGGATTGAACCTGGGCCCTCTGCATGGGGAGGTCGGAGTCTTAGCCACTGGACTACCAGGGAAGACCCTGAGTCTTAATAAACATAAAAGTTGGAGAGGAAGAGTCCAGATGGAGAGAAGAAGGAGCAGCACTAAAGGTACAGAAGCAAAAGGTGAAAGAGGCAGTTTGTCCAGATCGCTCAACCAGTGTGTGGGTGGGAGAACAGAATTCATGGGGTAAGCAATAAGAATCGAGGCCAAAGAAAACAGCAGGTGCCAGGTTATGGAAGGACCTATACGCCAAGGGAACGGAAAGCCATTTTAATTTTTAAGCACATTTTAAGCCAATTAAAATTTTAAGAATTTTAAGCAAAGTCAAGGAGGCCAATTAGGAGATTGTTACAATACCAGTGGAAAATTGGGCCTTGAATTTATTAAGTGGCAGAGGGGACAGGGAGAAGAAAAATAGACTGGATTGAACTTTGATCATGATTCAATCTCCATGATGAGGGAGGATATTATGTTTGTGCCTGATGGTCTCTTTTCTTCAAGGTCAACTCTTGGTGTAGGGAAGGCTGAAAGGACAACCAAAGGTCGGGGCATAAACAAAGTGGTGAAGGAAACAAGGGATCTGTAGACTTATGCTTTATTAAAAGAATAATCATTGTAATATTAGGTTACAAAACTTACTTTATTTCAAACATGAAAATATAAAAACCATTGATATATAAAATTTAAGGATATTAAAGCATCCAAACTTTAGGTACCAGTTTTAGCTCCTTATAAATGTACTTAAATGAGACACTATTCATAGCAGGCATAAATATAAAGAGACTTATATTTCTTAGAATTAAGACACAGGAGAAAATAATATATTCTGTTACTGATAAAAGCAGGGAACTGTAGTGGTCAGTGTCATAGACTTCTCAACACCCTCTCCATTCCAAAAGATTATTAGGAGACAATTGGAGGAATCTCAGTGATGTTGGCAGTTGGGGACAATGGCTATGCAACCCCCTCCTGGCTAATATGACTCAAGGAGACAGGAAGAGAGGTTTGCTGACAGAACCTCTGAGAAGTTCAAAAGTCTATGAAGAAGACAGAAAGAATGGCTCATCTTTGTCTGGCTACTGCCAGGTCTGACTGGGCCCATGGAATTGCTACAGGCATTGTGCTGCCAGCTTGAGAATGAAGCTGGTGGTAGAGCAGAGACAGAGAAGCAACCTGTTTCTTTGGTGACATTTTCAGCAGTGTAGCTCACCCAACCTGAACTTCTCATTGTGTGGGATTACGAATGTCTGGTGGTTTAAGCCTCTGGAATCAAGGTTTTCTGTTAGTTGCAGCCAACTAAAATAAGAATTTAAGGTAAATTAAAGGTAAACATGGGGCTTCTTTGGTGGCTTAGAGAGTAGAGAATCTGCCTGCAATGAGGAAGACCTGGATTTGATCCCTGGGTTGGGAAGATTCCCCGGAGAAGGGAATGGCTACCCACTCCAGTATTCTTGCCTGGAGAATTTCATGGACAGAGGAGCCTGGTGGGCTACAGTCCATGGGGTCGCCAAGAGTTGGACACGATTGAGTGACTAACAGAGGTAAACATGAACAGATGGTTGTAATGTATGGAGTTAAATTTTCTCCTCCTGGTAAATCAATTTCATTTGCAGTCATTTTTTATTTCATTTGAAGTGTATATAATCCCTTCCCTCTGAATTGTCATTAAACTTTTTTAAAAGTACTGTCACATCTGGCCATCTGTCTTCTCACATGGTATTACTGACAAACAGAACAGGGAAGAGAAACAGCAACTGAACTCAGCTCTCTGTTAAGATGCAAAGAGATTGTCTCTCTTTCATAGACGATTTGGAGTTTGTGACAGTAAACTTTTTCTATGGCAGCCCATAGAGATAGCATATGGAGGGAAGAATCTGACAGTTTTCTAGTAACTGTTTTATTTTAAATAAAAACAACTAAATACTTTCTTGAAATTAATAATATATCCTTCACATACTTGCCTCCTGGCTGTATTATATTATGTACATTTTTAATAACCTTAAAATAGTACATGCAAAAATATAAGCATGGTGTTTGACATTGGCTTATTATTAGCAGGGGTCTACTTAGAACATAATTCTGTGCTAAATCTCATACTGAGTGTCTCCCAGGGACTCGAAATCTCCCACCCATTGGTCTGCAATATATCTGCTCGCCTTCCTATACTTTGAATTTTGCTTTCCTCTTATCAATACACTCAAAAGTTCAGTCTCCAGGCTAGTACATGTCTTTCATTTTCAGATACAAGCAGCAACTTTAGCATTTCTTATCACAAAAAATCCATACGAGAAAGGTGGCATGCCCAGTGAACTTCCTGGGCGGAGAGGTTTTTCTGTCAAAGCTGGCAGCGTTTGTTCATCCACCATCTTCAGAATTTGACCATTGAGCTGGACAGATCTGCAAAGGGGAAAGATGCATCCAGGTTAGCCAAGCTGTACATCTTCCATCTACTCTATAAAAGTCCTGAGAACTTTTTAAGGCCCCAATTTTTTTCTGTGGCAGTTTATAGTATATAACTTGTATTTGAACACTATGTCAGATAGGCATTTGGCCGAGATGACCTTTAAGCTACACTGGTAGAGCTGAACAGTTGTGACAGAAACTATATGGTCTGCAGAGCCCCCAAATATTTACTATCTGGCCCTTTACAGAAAATGAAACACACACAATCCATACTAGGCAAGATGACGGAGGTGTAAAAAGGATGAAGATGACATCCTTCTGGATTTGTGGCATTTGGGGGGGGGGGGAGGATGATAAGTAATTGTAAACATGTATATATGAAGCAAATATATAGGATGGAATGTGAGTTGCATGAATTTAATATACAAAATGACTGTCAATTTCCCACTTGTAACTATATCTGTAAACCCTCTTACTCCCCTTCTCCCAGGAGGTATATATTCATTTTCTTAAGCTGTTAAGCTACTTTGGTAGAGTATATATTGCTGTAGTGAAGAAAAATGATTTTCTTTAGCTAAACCACAGATTTAAAAAAATAATTATGTTTTCTTTGCATCTGTCAAAATTTAAATTAAAAACTGAGTCAAAAAATAGAAAAAAAAATCAAGGACAAGTGTTATGTATATTTATTATTATTGAAATCAAATTGATATATTCTTGGGCTATTTCTTTGGGTGGCTCAGACGGTAAAGAATCCGCCTGCAATGTGGGAGATTGCAACCCAGGGATGCAATGTTCCATCCCTGGGTTGGGAAGATCTCCTGGAAGAGGGCATGGCAACTCCAGTGTTCTTGCCTGGAGAATCCCCATGCACAGTGGGGCCTGGTGGGCTGCCATCTATGAGGTCACAAAAAGTCAGACATGACTGAAACAACTAAACATAGCAAAATATATTCTTACAGCAACAAATCTTACATAAGTAAGAGCTTAGGAAGAAAAGCTTTAGTCTACTTTTAGTTTTATTGATACTTCCATAATTCTAAGTGATATTTTTATCTCTTTTATCTTTTTCTTAAATGGTTTTTATATTATGAAATTTTTGTAACAAAAAAGTTTTTTATTGTTGAATATTTAGATTAATACCAAAGTTTATGTCATACATGTAATACATATATTATATGTAGGGCATTTATAACAGTGCCTTGTACATATAAGCACGTAAAAGCATTATCTATCATCATCTTTATTATTCAGATAAATAAATGTAACAGAAGCAACCTATCTCATCATAACTATTTTTAAGATTTTGATGTATATTGCTTAATCTCTTTTCTATGTATGTATGAACAGACATATTTTCATATGGACAAAAATAAGCATATAGTATATAGTCTCTTAAAACTTGATTCTTTTCCCCTTAACATTTCCTAACATTTGTTCACACCATTAAACATTCATCCACTGCATCATTTTAATGACTGCACAAGATTCCATTGTACCAGCATATTAGTTTATTTACTGAATTGTCTAGTGTTAGACACTTGTTTGTTTCCAATGTAGCATTATTATAAAGTTTTAAAGATCTCTCACACTGTATCCTTACTAAGTATCAGTCAGCAGAGAAATTAGTTTCCATTAATCCTTGCTTAAATGTCCAGTTGTGGGCTCTGTACCTAAAGATGTAATATTGCTGCTACTGCTAAGTCACTTCAGTCGTGTCTGACTCTGTGTGATCCCATAGATGGCAGCCCACCAGGCTCCCCCGTCCCTGGGATTCTCCAGGCAAGAACACTGGAGTGGTTTGCCATTTCCTTCTCCAATGCATGAAAGTGAGAAGTCAAAGTGAAGTCGCTCAGTCGTGTCCGACTCTTAGCGATCCCATGGACTGCAGCATACCAGGCTCCTCCATCTGTGGGATTTTCCAAGCAAGAGTACTGGAGTGGGGTGCCATTGCCTTCTCCGAAAGATGTAATAAGATAACCATAATTGTGCTGAAGGCTAACAAGCCTGCATTGCAGTTACACTCAGCTCACATGCACCCGAGCTTTGTCTCAGCACCTATATCACAGCACTTCCTGCAAGCGGTGGAGGAGGAAACGCCATGACCACCATCAGGAAACCACAAACAAAAATAGGTCTTGACAACATCTCTAAATGGTGATAGTTAGAGCTCTTCTGCAAGAGATTGAGGACCATGACAAGGGAACACAAAAAAGTTTCAGAAAGTCTTTAGGAGAGGTCACAGTGTTTAAAGGTAAGTCTGATCACTGTAAATTAATGCTGCTCTGGGTTAAGATGAAACATGGGCAAGATAATACCTAATCTACCTGTCTATACTGTTTAATCAGCTATGAATATAGCTAAAGGATGTTATCAGTATACTGAGTGTAAGTTTAAAGCATGCAGAATATTTCCTCATTGGGCTGGCCAATAAGGGTAGGGTTTTATTTGAAGGTAGTATCTTATTTCCTATTTCTAAGCTAGTAATATGGTGACAAGTAATAGAAGACATGCTTGTCAAGTTTCAGATGAAATACAGATGGAAGGAATTAGCAAGCAACAGATTTGGTGGAATTGGAGACGGTGGGCAAAATTCATCTGAGATAACTATAAAATACTGCTTTTATGTTAACATATATTCAGTTCAAATATTTATTAAATACTTATGATACAGGACCTTCTATGGGCACTATACAAGTTATTTAAGTGAAAACTAACTTTTTAAAGGTGATCATTACTTAACCCCCTGAGGTTGTTAGCATGAGCATGTGTGCAAACTGTGCATTCATTAAACCTATCTGGGATGCTTTCGTGACATTTTAAAAAGAAATATTTTATCTCTCTTTAAAGATATTTTAAAGAGAGAAAAATATAAGTAATATATAGTCATCAAAGAGAACTTAGGATAATACAACTATGTCCACAATTTCACCAGTTTTCCAAGTATAAAGCATGAAATATATGATCAGAATGCAACAGGGTCTGGTAAATACAGCAAAGAGAAGAATCACTGAAAAAACTAGGCTTATTGAGCCTGGAGAGAAGACAATCCAGTTGTCCTTCAAATATTTGAGTTATTCTGGAGAAAACAGAGCATTCTGTGTTGTTTCAGATTAAGAGTGGCAAACCCAAATGCCCTTGGTGTCAAGGAAGTGATATGAACCAGCAGTAGGACAGGCCTGTGACAGCAGGGTCACATAGGGACTAAGGGGAACAGAGAGCTGGATGAGTTGTCTAAAGTGAATAATCCCAGTTCAGCTCCATCGAACTGGGAAAACACCCCAGAGTTGCCAGAGCACCTATTTTCAAAGAAAAGCTAGAAATCCAGGTATTTAATACTTGTCAATTTTTACAACATTGACACCTAATTGGAAATAAAAATTAACACAGAGTGTATGCTACCCTCCCCTACCAGAAAGAGGAAAAAAAGCCTCTAAACCCACTTGTCCATAGGCATGAGGAATAGATTCCATATGCTCCAGAGAGAACTAAGAGCAGCAGATGAAAGGCAGAGAGGTTTACCGTATCCGTGCCACAGAAAGCAGTCACCAGCAGAGGCTGTGAGATCCAACAGAGAGGAAACAAACAGGGCTGAATGGCCTTAGATACCCATCTAAGGCTAGACTAAAATGATCTCTAAGACTTTGTCTTTTGCTGTGACACTCAGGATCTTAGTTCCCCAACCAGGGATTGATCCTGTGACACCTGCATTGGGAGCACAGAGTCTCAACCCCTGGACCACCAGCGAAGACCCTCTTAAGATACATCTAACTCTACAACTATTATTTAGTTACTTCAGAGAAGTTTTTCCTTTCTCGGCCTCAGACACAAATAGGCTAAGAACTTAAAAAAGTGTCAAAATCCCCAAAGAGAGAAGTATCTGTTATTCAAATATACATTATTTATAACAGGGGGAAAAAAGTATGGGAAAAAAACAGTAGGAAAATGAACAAGTAAACCATGGTATTTTATAAAACGTGCAGCCCATTAAAATGTCTACCAAGACTATAGATGGAAAGATACTTGGGAAAACTTGTGGGTTCTCCTTCAATTTCTCCTATTAGAAGTTGTATGATTACAGTTATATATAGTAAAATAAGGGACAGGAAAAAAAAAAATCATAGAATGGTACCCAGAGTTAATAATACTTGTCTATGGGGATAGGACTTTGTTGAAAGCACGTTTATGACACTTTTTCAGGTTCTGATGCTGTCACTGAAAACAACACTAACAGAGCATTTGCAGAGATGGGAGACCCACCAGAGGAGGAACTGGCAACCCACTCCAGTAGTCTTGCCGAGATACTCCCATGGACAGAGGAGCTTGGCGGGCCAGAGCCCACGGAGTGGCAAAGAGTCAGACACAACTGAGCAACTGAGCACACACACACACACACACACACACACACACACAGTGTGAGAATAGCCATGAAGAAAAGAGCTCCTTCCAACACACACTGCACAGAAATCTTACAATATCTGTTGTGCCTAACTCATTCTTGGGTATTCTGGTTTGATAAAAATATTTATTTATTGGGCTGTGCCTTATTTGCACATGCAGGATCTTCAGTCTTTGTTATGGCATGCAAACTCTTAGTTGCAGCATATGGGATCTAGTTGCCTGACTGGGAATTAAACCCAGGCCCCCTGCACTGGGAGCATGGAGTGCTAACCATTGGACAACCGGGGAAGTCCCTTGGGTATTCTGTTGACTATAGGCTTTTTAAGACATACTCAATCATGGGCTTTTAAAAGTAAAATGTTTAAGAACCAATTTTAAATAATTCACTTAAAAGGCACATTTCTGACCACTCTTTTTCTTCACTCTAACCAATAACAAACTATTCTGATACTGTAACAGAATCACATCCATGACACATGATATTTTATACCAACTCCTATGCCTTTATATAGCAATTACATACAGGTATTTTTGCTTTAGTGACTGTATTACCAAGGATTATTTTTTTGGAGCAAATAATCTAAATGCATTGAGTGGATCCAGATATACATCAAGTTGTTTTGAAATGAAAACATTTCTGTACGCTAACTGCCATTTTGTCTTCCCATCCTTCTGCTTTGCTTCTCCGAATGAGTTACACCTGTATTAGTGTGTATTCACATATAATTTCCTGAATGTTAAGAACTGTTAGAACTTGAAATAGTTGATTTTTTTCTTTTGCTCCCTGTCAACACACAGTATTCTGAAAAACACAGAGAAAATTCACTTTAGGTGAAAGTTTGAAATGAACCAAGAAAATTACTCACTTGGAAAGTAAGCCATCAGGTCCTGAAGGTTTTATGAGGTATTTATCCACTTGCTTGTTAAATAAGGGATGTGGTAACTGCAAGCGCTTGGTGACATTATGGAGGTTTAAGGCATAGAGAGTTAAATCTCCTTCTTTATACCTTGGGCTAAAAGCAAATCATGAACTCAATAAAAGTGTTTATTTAATTTAAGCAATTAAGTAGTTGGTTACAATATAATCATGGATAATACGAAGTGTATTTAGTATTTATAGTGATGCTGCACCCTCCTTGTATCTTCCAGTTATGCTAATATCAGCCTGCTGATGTGGTCCTGTTTTGAAAACGTGATGAAACTATTGCTCTTCACACAACCATTGTCTGGGCTTCAGCACTTTGCGATCTTTGCTGCTTTGCCAGACTGACTTGTGAGGAAGTCAGTCAGCTCATACATGTTCAAACTTAGGAAAGTTAAATGGTAAAAGGGAAATTTTGTGGGTTCATATGAGTTCATATTATAAACCATATAAACCAAGACTTTTTCTAACCTTATGAAAAGACTGACACTAATAAGAAAATTAAATCTACTGACATTTTACAGAATTTATCCACCTAAACCATTCCCCACCATTCCTAATGGGGCCACTCACCAGAAACAGAGTTCCCTTTCAATGAAATAGGAAACCATGGGTAGCCTTTGTAGCTAAATATTTTTAGCATTATTCTGTCAGGAAAGACAGACTGAAACCAAGATGAGAAAAATCTCAAATTTAGGAATATTTTTTGCTACCTAAGGCCAGAGTATTGTACTATAAAAATCTCTTATGGCCTCTCAATTCTGGAAACTGAGTTAAAACTTTTGAAAACATGAGAGTTGTTATCAGTCACCTTTTAATTTTTCTTCTTTATTAATCAGATATGATTCAAAATGATAAGTATAGTCACATAATTATTCATTCATATGAATTCATATTTATATTCATCCATAGTCATTCAATTGATTAATCATTCATATGAAATCTGTTTTATGTGGTTACATTTGTACTATTCTTTATTTACATTCAGGATATATTTTTATTATGTATTATGTTAATCAAATCATTGTCAAATCTTTGCTGGACTGTAAATGCCTACATTTAACCTTTTTTTTTTTAAGCTAGACTCTGGCACCATATCACTATGAGAATGAAAAGAAATAAAGAACAATGATCCACCTTAGACCCACTCTATAGATAGAAGACAGCAGGGTGTTAGAGTAGGAAATTGTGTGTTTAATTATTAAAACTTGTTGATTGGTAAAGGATGTGTTACACACTTACTGGTTGATGTTTGTGCAATGAAGATATACTCGAAGTTTGCTTCTGTCTGGACCTTTCACACTTGCCATTAACACTTTGGTGCCCACCAGTTTCTTGAACAGAAGAGAAAGCCAATAATCCTAGTTGAAGTGATTGGGGAGGGGTGGGACAAAAATAGATTTTTACTTACTTTTTAACAAAAACAGTGTCAAGCAAATAGCTATCCTACAAACAGTGTGACTGTTATCCTAGAGGTATTTAAGAAGGATTCATCTTTTGGTCTGTGTTGTCACCGTGAATCTGAGGGCAGTATCTTGTTTGCTGCTGTTCATCACCAGAGGTCTATATTTCCATGATTCAAAGGGCTATGTCTGCTAGGAGATAGATCTCAAGAATACAACTGATTGCTCAGAGGCAGTTTAAATAGTTTGTGTTGTCTGTCATCCAAGAATTCAAAACTCAAAGCAAAAACTTTAGATACACACACACTCACAGACACATATACACATACAGAACCAAGTTTGAAAGATAAAAACTTCTATCTGTTGAGCAGACTAAAACAACTGCCTCCGAAACCTTAGTAAAATCCAGAATGTGGAAAACATTATAGAACAAATTACCTGGTTTGTTTAATTAATAAATCCCAAGAGACAAAAAAAAAGAGAGGGAGGGAGAAGTTAAAGATTAACAGGCTTAAAAGATATAACAAATGCTTAAAAAAGAGACATAGTATATGCAATATATGCACCTTGTTTGGATTCTGATGTGAATAAACCGACTGTTAAAGACAGTTGAGACAGTAAGGAAAATGTGAAACCCTGACTAAATATTTAATGATATTGAGAAGTTATTGTCAATATTTTAAAGTGTGATAACTATATTTTGTTATGTTTTTCCAAAGGGGAAACATACTGAAATACTTACAGATAAAATGATATACCTGAGGTTTGCTTAGTAAGTGGGAGGTGAGGGATAGGCAGGATTATGGATTAGACAAGATTAGGGTTTCATATATTTTCCCCTCTACTTTGAAATTTTTCATAATAAGAAAGTTATTTTTTAGTTCACTAGATATATATACGTCAACCCAGGTCTCCCACATTGCAGGCGGATTCTTTATCAGCTGAGCCACAAGGGAAGCCCTTGAACTGAGATAAAGCAGACTTACTAGGCAAACAACTTTTGTTTCTCTGCTTAAGATTTTACACTGGAGACTTAAGATTTTACAGAGAAGAATCAGTTAAATGCTTTCAAAAGAGACATAACTTTAGCACGGTTCTGTGAGGGGAGATGGGTGCGTGGATAGAAAGCAAGCAGGTTCAGAGCCAGGATTTGTATAGGATTCTTTAGAATAACAACAAGACAGTGTGACCTCCAGCAAATCCCACAAGCATCCCTTAATTTGAACATCCCCGTGTGAAAAACGAAAAAGCAAATCCACGGTGAATATTCATTGGAAGGACTGATGCCGAAGCTGAAACTTCAGTACTTTGGCCACCTGATGCAAAGAGCCGACTCATTAGAAAAGACCCTGATGCTGGGAAAGATTGAGAGCAGGAGAAGGGGATGACAGAGGATGAGATGGTTGGATGGCATCACCGACTCAATGGACATGAGTTTGAGCAAACTCCAGGAGACAGTGAGGGATAGGGAGGCCTGGCGTGCTGCAGTTCACAGGGTCACAAAGAACAGGAGACAACCTAGCGACTGAACAACAACAACATTTGAAAAATGGGGGAGTCCAGCCTGTATGACCTGGAGGGGTGGGATGGGAGGGGAGAGGGAGGCTCAAAAGAGAGTGAAAATATGTATACACACACATATATAAAATTATGATTTATTTGCATTGTACAGCAGAAACCAGCACATTATAAAGAAATTATCCTCCAATTAAACAATTAATAAATATAAAAATGAATCTAAGACAACTGTGTTGCCACCTTCCAGGACTGTTATGCAAATCAAATAAGAAAACAGACATGTACAATAGGTTTAAGGCTGATTGCCTAGGATCCTGCAGATGTCAATGGTACCATTTACTCTTCCACGTTTTTCTAGCTGACTTGTAAACCTTAAGGAAGAAATATATTTAGCATATATACAAAGAATTCTTAAGTCAAAAGTTTGTGTTTGAAGCTTTAGATAACATAATAAATAGTATAAAGAGTGACAGGGTAAGGTAGCTAATTTCTAGATATTGTACTTAGAGCACATTGTGAAGAAATTATTTACTTCTCTTCCTTGTTCAAGGTCCATTTAAGAAATGGCCAGTAGTAGATTTTGGATATTTGTTCAATGAAATGATCACACTTGGTTTAACTCATTTTATAAATGACTTGGGGAAGAGATTCCTTTTTGTACAAAGACATTTTGCTAAAAATTTTATTATGAACAGTGTGCTCCATGAACTTGGGCCACTATAGATTAAAAGCAATTTTAGGGGGATATCTACAAACCACAAAAGCCTAGCTTATATTTTGGCATGTGCTTTTTGCAGACTTTCTTAGCTTTCCTATAGTGTTCAAATAATTCCTGTAGGAATTATTCTTAGAAAATAGATATTCTCAAATGCTATTTTAGACTGTAAAAATCAAGGTCATACTTTTCAGAGCTATATCTATGCTATTCCTATATATATCTTCAAGGTGGCTTTTATATGAAAGGCTACAGTTCCTGATTTAGCACCAGATGTAGTTGGAAATAGGGTGGAAATGAGACTCTATTCATAAATATCTTGAAGATTATTAACAAAATAGCCAATCTTAGGGTGATATTTCTGAACAAATACATGGTACTAGCTTATCTTAAAAGTTAAATAAATGATGATTTCATGACATAAAAACATTTTGAAACTTTGGATACTAATGGCAATTTCAACTTTGATTTACTTTGCAAAATAGTTGATTCAAGTTTGTTATCATGTAAAATTGAAGTCATAAAATTTCAAATTATCCCTCTTTTTAAAAAAATCTCATGCCATACCCCAAATGACTCATGTTGAAATCATTATTTCTGGGTCTCAATTTCTTGAGACACAAAAATGTCACAATGGGTTTCTTCTAAGATTTCTTCCAGTCCACCTTTCCATGGTTTGGCTACTTATTAAGAGCACTGAATTTAATGACAGAATTGACTCTTCATAAAAGGTAGACTTTAATTGACTCACAATAACAGGAAAATAATGATCACTTACAGGCAAAGGTTCAAAATTTTCATCCACTAAGTGGTAGTTCCCGGCTCCAAACAACACTTGCCTCATCACCACTTCTATGCCCATTCTGGCCGACAGGCCCAATTTATCCAGCCACCTGGAACAGAGTGAGGCCAAGCTTTCTTCAGATTTGGAAAACAAAATAACTCCATTTTACCTCTACACTATTCTAATTTATTCCTCTGTGTGGGAGGAGCTGACAGAAAACCAGAAAAGTAGTATTAGTCATGAATAAGACATTCAGATGAAACAGAGACTATCCTTTTCTTCATGTGCTCTCTCACTCCTGCATGATAACAAGTTCTTGAAGACGATTAATATGCCATAGGAGTCCCTATCAGGGTAGGACAACGTCTACAAAGCCATAGAAGCCTACAGCTATAGACAATTAATTATACAACATATATAATTGTTCTCCATCCTGTGGGATCCATGCCAATCCACCTCCCACCCGCAACCTCTCCACCTCCATCCCCATGTGAGGATAGAAGTAAAGGTTGCTGGTGGTTAGTGAAATGCAAAATAATAAGCTTCTATGGACACCTCTTTCCTCCTATTTTTTTTTTAATGTGAACCATTTTTAAAGTCATTCTTGAATTTCTTATAGTACTGCTTCTGTTTTATGTTTTGGTTTTTCTTTATATTTTAATTGGAGGCTAATTACTTTACAATATTGTAGTGGTTTTGCCATATATTGACATGAATCAGCCATGGGTGTACATGTGTTCCCCATCCTGACCCCCCTTCCCCTCCCTCCCCATCCCATCCCTCTGGGTCATCCCAGTGCACCAGCCCTGAGTACCCTGTCTCATGCATCGAACCTGGACTGGCGATTGGTTTTTGATCTAGAGACATGTGGTCCCCAACCAGTTGATTGAACCTGCACCCCCTGCATTGGAAGGCAAAGTCCTAACCACAGGACCACCAGGGAACTCCCCTCCATCTTTATTTAGTGGCAAAACAAACACCTCCACTCTTTTCTCTATTCCTCATGCCCCTACATAAGGATAAAGATGTGTGCTTTATTCGGGGCTTCTAAGAATGAGGGTAGGAGAGGAAAGAGAATAAAACACAGTGAGGATACAGAACATTAGGTTAAGAGCATTAACCTAGTAATAGAATGTAAGTAAACAAGTTGGTTTTCAAGCAGTCAAGTTTGTGGAGGTTGGACAAGGTGGTGATTTAGTAAATCTTTAAACTCATTGGCAGCCCCTTGGGTGTGACCTCCTACTTCCGGGTTCTAAACGGTCTTGAGAATCTATGAATAGAGCTATAGGTACTCAGTATCCTTCTCAGGGTCAAGCCTCTTGATACACTCTTTTACCATGTACTTCTTTAGAGAAAGGAATGCCTCACATAGTTATGGGCCATAAGTAAGGAACAAAACTTCTAAAGCAGTTCATTCATACAATGATTAATCTGGGGCATGCATTAAAGATGTCCAACTAATTTAGTATATCATTTTATTGCAAAATCTGGCATGAATTTTGGAGTTCAGCCATAGAAACTGTCTTTGATTTTTGGCTGATGAGTTATTTCAGCTGAATAGAAGAACAGGAGAGTACTATCCGGTCCTTGAGACAACTGCAGGTTCACTCACATAAAGCCAGCGGCAAAGGTGTTGGACAGCAAGGGCGCTCCACCCCCAAATGCAGAACTGGTCTCTCCTAACCAAACCTTCTTGTGGGGTCTGGTCTCCTCAACAACCTATGGAACAGGAAAATCTCCTTAGTAATTGCAAGCAAGAGGACCAAATATGGTGCTAAAGATTACACCACATTCAAACCCTCGCATTCCCAGACCCATCATCCAATACAGTTACAAAATATGTTCCCAGTCATTTAGGTTTTGGGTAGTTAACTTTTATTGGAATACTAGATGTGGAAGGAATGCAAATAACCCCATTCTTACAGACTACGAGAGTTTATTCTACTGAACGGCTGTGGGAAGTATTTTTAATTTCTAATCAATAAACATGGGTAAGACCCAATGCTAAGAGGACGAAACTGAAGGTAAATAAGACCTAGTGCCTGTTCTCTAAAACTGAAAAAACATGTAAATTTATATACCCACAGAATTTAGGACTAGCTAGACTACAAAGTACTTTGGTTTAACATTAAAAAGAGAGAGAGAGAAAAAAAAAAAAAAGACTATTACCTGGGAAGTTTTTTGCACAGATGAAATAAAAGTGTCCAATATATCAGGGTTTAGGAAATCTTCTTTGGTAGCAATTCGCCCATTCACATAGTAGCTGAATTATTCAGAAAATATTCAGGAAGAAATAACAAACTTTACTTTCTGCTTTTAAGTTAATTAGCAACCTTTGCCCTCCTTTCTACTTCTTCCCACCCCTGTGCTATTTAAAAAAAAAAGGCAGAGGTTCTACTAAGGCAAGAATAAGATAGGAGGAGACCAGTTACTCTGTCTTGAGAAAACATAGTCACAAGTGTAGGTATTGTGGGTTATCCATTCTTTGGCAAGTATATTCATTTTAGCCACTTATCTGTTTCATGACTTAAATGAAAGTGTGCTTTGATCTTGTAGAAACCACCATGTTACTTAAAATTAGTTAAAAATTTTGCTTTATTAATATTAAAATCCTAGTACAATGCTGCTTTAAACACTATAAAGTCAATTAGCACTTAATGAAAACATTGTTTTGAAAACTAGGTCATAAGTAAAGCTAGCTGTACTTTCTTAGTATTAACAGTAGGAGACATACTTACTGATGCCATGTAACTGAATCAATCACTTCTCCCCCAGCCTTTAGGAAACTAGAAAAAAAAAGCTATTATCACTTAATCCTGATATGGATAATATATGCACACAATATATGCACATGAGTTATTTTCCCTAGAAACGGGCTGGTTATTACTTTAGGATAAAGCAACACAAACTTCCTAATTCTAATACAAATTTTTATCACAGGTGCCATTTGCCCCAAAATCTTTGATACTCTGAGCCAGTCAGTATTTGCTCTTTTGGTAAACCATCCAGTCAGGCAACAAATTGGTTAATTTATTTATTTTGGCTGCACCATGCAGCATGTGGAACTTCCCTGACCAGGGAGCAAACCCTGCCCCCCCGCCCCTTGAAATGGAGGCACAGAATCTTAACCACTGGACCACCAGGGAAGTCCAAAGATTATTTAATAATAGGTGGTTTATTGAGGATCCTCCACCAAAGAAAAATATTTTTAAGAAAAGTGGCTCTGCTTCCTCTAGCTCTTACCTCTTCAGCATCTTAACAGTCTTTCTTCTAGGCTGGCCAACATCAGGACCATAGAGTTTTGCATTTTTGAAAGTAGATTTTCCTAGAAGTTTATGCAACTCAATAAAATCTTCTCCTAACTGCCATCCATCGATGAAAATACCAGCCTTCTTCTGGAAACTGTTAGGTTCTGAAAGACAGCAATTCTCAAAATGCTCACCTAAAATTTTTTTCTATTTAGAAGCCAACATAAAAGCAACAGAGCATTTTTCACATTACAAAAACTTAGAATCCAAAGTCAAGAAAGGTAAGTTATCTAGTTATAAAGAATATATTACAGGAAAACAAAAATTTAAGTTATATAACTGAAGTATGAGGGGGTAATAAAACAGTTGGAAATTAATGATGGGTACATTAAACCAATGGATATTCAAGAGATAGTCCGTATCGAGTGTTTAATAGCCTAATTTACTTTTAAAAAGATTGTGCAGGGAGAAGGCATTTAAAAACCCATTTCTACAATATAATTAAGTCTTATTGAGCTTATACTGTTTATCTGTGAAATGCCATATGCATGTGTCATCTTCACTAGTTAGAATTTTTTGAAGCTCCATATTGCCCTTATAATGTCAAAAGTTATCTTAATAGCAAATAAAAATTAAGATAAATTCTTTAAAAAAAGTCTTATTGAGAATTATAAGGGCAAATTATGTATGCACGTGAATCTGGAAGTAACAAAACTGAAGAGATGGGAGGAAGGCACGGAAAATGTCTAATCTACTTTCCAAATTACTTTATTCTTCTGCTTTACCCTGGAAACCAGACCTTCTTTGAAAAATGGAACCCAAAGAAGAGGGACACATGATGACATCACTGTTTTATCTTGCCCTGAAGAGCAGAAGGATTTGGGGATGGGTAGGGTAGAAAAATAGGGGGGGCGGGGAATGTACAGAGACAGGTAAGGATGACCTATGGTTCACATAGTTGCTTCAGTAAACTTGGTCAGAGCATCTACCTAAGACATGGTTGCCTCTATCCTTCCTTCTATTCTGCTTCAGTGCTTCACCTTGTCAGTTATCCTCAGCCACCGAACCCCAAAATCTGTGGCTAGACTTTATCATAACACATACCACTATAGATATGTATCACTTCTTTGCTTGCTTTCTGGTAGGTCTGGCTCCTTACCCCCAGAACAGAAGTCTCGAGAGAGCAATGACCTCGTTCTAGAGCCAGACTGCCTGGGTTCAAATCCTAACTCCTCTAAGATTTCTCTAACTCATAATTACCTAGCATCATAAGTAAAGAATCTGCCTACAGTGCAGGAGACAGGAGACGTGGGTTCAATCCTTGGGTTGGGAAGATCCCCTTGAGGCAGAAATGGCAACCCACTCCAGTATTCTTGCCTGGAGAATGCCATGGGCAGAGGAGCCTGGTGGGCTACAGTCCATGGGGTTGCAAAGAGTTGGATATGATTGAGCAACTAAGCACAGATGTACGCACACAGCTATATATTTAGCTCACATTTTTGTGTCTCTTTGGTCATCTATGAAATGAAGGTCAAAATTGTATTTACCATCTCACTTTCCATTTTATTTTCAGTTCCATTGGCTGATGTATGGACAAAGCACTGTCAATACGTTTGAATGGATGTAGCTAATTAGCACTTTGAAAGTGAAAGTGTTAGTGGCTCAGTTGTGTCTGACTCTTTGCAACCCCATGGATTGTACCCACCAAGCTCCTCTGTCCATGGAGTTCTCCAGGCAAGTACACGAGAGTGAGTTGCCATTTCCTTCTCCAGAGGATCTTCCCCACCCAGATATTGAACCTGGGCCTCCTGCATTGCAGGCAGAATTCTTTACCATCTTAGCCACCAGAGAAGACCCACTTTAATTAGAATTGATAAGTTCCTTGCAAAAAAAGAATGAAGAAGGAGACACTCAAGAGCCTGACCTAGAGGGAACTCTGTCCTGGAACTTCTAGCTTGAACCTATTATGAATGTCAGGATGGGGTTGCTGAGATTAAATGACAAGAGGAGAACAGATGAAGGAATGGAAAGGTAGAAGCAAACTGCTTGAGTCCAACCTGCCAGGCGACCTGCCACGTGACCCTAAAGATCCCAAAGGAATCAGGGAGCTGCGCATGCTGTTTCTCCAGTCGTGTCCGACCCGTGACCCCATGGGCTGCAGCCCGCCAGGCTGCTCTGCCCATGGGATTCTCCAGGCAAGAATACTGGAGTGGGTGGTCATTTCCTCCTCCAGGGGATCTTCCCAACCCAGAGACTGAACCCTCATCTCTTACAATCTCCTGCGTTGGCAGGCAAGGGAGCTGTGGTAGTGCTCAAATGTAAACTGGGATGATCAATAACATCTGGGCTACATTAAGGAGTTTTCGGCCACAATTCCAAACTTGCACCGTTGAGCACTTACACAACTATTCCAAGACAAAAGGCATATTTGCTATTAATAAAAAGGTCATAAATAGGAACAAATAATGCCAAAGGGGAATCTCCTTATTATGGAAATGTTTCTGGAGATGGGAGGCACTTACCATTGCCTAGTTCCCAAGAAATGTTATAATTCTTGGAAGAGCAGTAGTCCAGGAGTAACCGAGCGTTGGAACTGTCCCAGTGCATATCTGCGGTTCGTAGTAATGCATTTAGACCAAAGATCAAGTTCAGTCCTGAGCAATTGGCAAAAGTGTATAGCATATCCACTGAGTGTTCTAAAAGAAAAATGTTGCCATTTCATGGTTAGGTCAGCACCTGAATGTCAAAGTGATGAAGGCTTCCAGATTTGCTCCTCATAATGAATTACTATTTCTGTAGTTAAATGGAAGGAATTCTAGTCTTAATGAGTGCTTATAATGATGAATAGGAGTCCCAAAAAATTGGATGAAAAAAAAAAAAGCTAATATGACTTTACTTGCTTTAGCTGCTGAATCAAGTCCATGGAACGTACCAGAGGGTTTGGTCTGACACTTGGGTTTTGCTCAAGTGACCTCAGGTGAACTGGGGAAACTCAGTGCTCAGCATGCAAGGCCAGACTTTTCATTAGTCAACACAAATTCCACTCTTCATAACCTAAAAATCCCCACTCACAAACTCAGTCACAAAATGACTTGGTAATTTTGATTAGCTTTTTAAAACATTCTTTGAAAAAATCATGTATATAATTTATTAATCCAAAATATTAACAAATGGAATTTTACATTTAAAAAACTGGCTTAGGGCTCTAGGGATGTGGTTTCCAAACTCAGTGCCAAGGTAGCCTTTTGTTGTTCTTCAGTCGCTAAGTCGTGTCTGACTCTCTGTGACCCCATGAAGTGCAGCACGCCAGGCTCCTCTGTCCTCCACTAGCTCCTGGAGTTTGCACAGATGCACGTCCATTGAGTCAGTGATGCTCTCTAACCACCTCAGCCTCGGTTGACCTCTTTTCCTTTGGCCTTAAGGCACCCTGGGGAGTGAATTTACCGGGACAGTTTAGGAGATGAATATATAGGACATCTGACATCAGTTAAATTTGAACTTCAGATAAATAATGAATAGTTTTTAGTGTATGTCAAATACAATATTTGAAAAAACCTGCAGTAAAGAAATGATTGTTTATTTGAAATTAAAATTTAACCAGGCAACCCGACTTACAAGGGCACTGCAGAATCTTTTAAATTTGCAAGGGAACACATCGACATCTATTGGACATGAGGAAAACTATTACCATAAGGTTGTTCGAACCTAACAGTTTAATTGAAACTCTTAGGCATTTCTTTTGGGCTAGATGTGCTGTGAAAAAAAATTACAGAATCACAAAGGGATTACTAAAGCTTTGGAACTTTTGAACCAAAAGTTTTTAACTTTTTTAACCAAGAACTTTTTAACCATTAGCTAGCCTATAATCTCTTTCTGAGAGTGGCAACGGTGTATTTATTTTATTTATTTTTATTTTTGGCTCTGCTGGGTCTTTGTTGCTGCACGGGCTATTCTCTAGCTGAGGACAGTGGTGGCTACTCTCTAGCTGTGGTGCACTGGCTTCTCACCACGGTACCTTCTCTTGTGGAGCTCGGACTGTAGACAGCTGACTCAGTAGTTGGTGCACGTGGCCTTAGTTGCCCCGTGGCATGTGGAACCTTCCCAAACCAGGGATTGAATTCCATGTCTCCTGCTTTGGCAGGCAGATTCTTTATCATAAATCCACCAGGGAAGCCTGGCAACAATGTATTTTTGAGTGTCATCTTTAAATCAGTATCTGCATACATCTGGTGATCTTAATGTATATTTTAGAGTTATCTATTAAACAGAAACTCACTCCTTTAGTTCATTTCCCTTTTTTTAAATTTCTATCTTTTCTGGCCATGTCCTGTGGCAAGTGGGGATCTTGGTTCCCTGACCAGAGATTGAGCCTATATCCCTGTATCGGGAACTCGGACTCTTAACCATTGGGCTACCAGGGAAGTCTCTCCCCTAGTTTTAAAAAAATCTCTATCTGGCAGATTTACCCCCTTTCTCCTTAAAAGTGGTTTTGTTTCTAAGTCTTCAGCCTGAACTACTTGGGTTATCATAGCAGTGAAACCATAAATTTAATACTGCCCATAATAGCTGAGGAGCGGTAACGACACTAGCAAGCTATTTTTGGTGTTTTTGATATTTGCTGTGTCACCCACTTCCACAAAACTGCTGCCTGTCATCAAGGACTTATAGACATCGGGGGCTGAAAAGCTCTCTGAGTCTTGCAGTTTCTTCCTGGGATCTTAGGGCTAGAGTGAAGGACAGCGTGGGCCTTTATGGAGTCCTTTATGGCCTTTATGGAGTCCTCCGCAAGTGTGGCAACATCTATGAGCTTCTTAGAGACTTATTCCTACAATGAGTTGGTGCCCATCCTCATTTTTCTATGAGAAAACTGACACCCAAAGAAATAAAGAGCTTTGCCCAATATCACAGAGCTATTTGGTGACAGTGCCTTATTACTCGGAGAAGGCAATGGCAACCCGCTCCAGTACTCTTGCCTGGGAAATCCCATGGACAGAGGAGCCTGGTAGGCTGCAGTCCATGGGGTCGCTAAGAGTTGGACATGACTGAGCGACTTCACTTTCACTTTTCACTTTCATGCATTGGAGAAGGAAATGGCAACCCTCTCCAGTGTTCTTGCCTGGAGAATCCCAGGGACGGGGGAGCCTGGTGGGCTGCCGTCTATGGGCTCAGAGTCGGACACAACTGAAGCGACTTAGTAGCAGCAGCAGCAGCAGCCGTATTACTAGAGCCTGTTATAAAGGCTCTCTGACTGTCATAGTCACAGCTATATTTTACACATCTATAGCAAATCAAGTTGAGAATGTGTCCTCAATCAAGAATCACATACCTGAGTTTGGGCCTTACCCTCCCACTTAAAGACTGAATGATCAGCGATGACCCTTCAACCTGCATAAGCCTCAGGTACCGATCTACAGACCTGGAACTAGTACCATCATCCATCTACCTCACAGAACCAAGTTGAAATAGCACATGGGAAAACCCTTTGTAAACCATAGAAAACTCTTATAGATGTAAAGCTCTGTTATTGCCTAGAATCACAACAAAAGTTACAGCATTTTCAAGAAACCTAGAATGTTTACATTTCCGAGTATTTATTCAGTTCATACCTTACTCTTCCTCTATCTCCTCATTTTTCCAAATACACTTTAAGTAGCTTCACATTCTATAGCAGTAACGTCTCCTAGGATAAGGGCTATATCTTACAGAGTTCAAATCCACTCTTGAAAATAAAACTGCAGGACTTCCCTGGTGGTCCATTGGTTAAGAATCTGCCTGACAATGCAGGAGACACATGTTTGATCCCTGGTCAGGCAAGATCCCACATGCCGAGGAGCAATGAAGCCCACGTGCCATAACTATTGAGTCTGTGCTCCAGAGCCTGTGAGCTTAGACGACCGAGCCCCTACACCACAAGTGTGAAGCCCTCGTACCCTAGAGCCCGTGCTCCCCAACAAGAGAAACCTCTGCAATGAGAGGTCCTCGCATGGCAACTAGAGAAAGCCCTGGTAGAGTGACAAAGACACGGTGCAGCCAAAAATAAATAAATTTTAAAAAACCCACCAAGTTGGAGGGGGGGATTTGGGTGGCTTGTGAGGGATGGGGTGAATTGGGAGATTGAAACTGACATATAGACACTATTGATACTTTGTATAACATAGGTGACCAATGAGAACATACTGTGTAACTCAGGGAACTGGACTCAGTGCTCTATGGTGACCTACGTGGGAAGGAAATCCAAAACAGAAGGGACAGGTGTATACGCACAGCTGATTCATGTTGCTGTACGGTGGAAACTAATACGCTGCAAAGCAACTACATTTCAATAAAAATTAATTTTAAAAATAAAATAAAACTCACCCAACCTATTCCCTCCTCAAAATAAGAATAAGAAAACTCATAGTTAATTATCCAATTCCCAGTCGTTATCCAGTCTCTTATCTCTCACTGTCTGAGAGGGTGGAAAACTCCCTGGGACCAAGATAATCTAAATGAACCATTAAACATAGGCACCGACTATTGTGCCATTTCCATTTATGTCAGTGTGTTCAGCATCCAGTCTGGGAGTGGGACAATGAGGAAGGAAGGTGGAGAAGAAAGAGAGAAAACAATTAGCTCATTAAAGATGATTATTTTAATAAAGGGATCCTCCTTTCTGAAATCACACCCAAAATTACACCTATAACACTGCTTCCTTTTCCTGCCCAGACAGGTTTACAATGTGAATTTATATTCTCATGACAAATGTTGTTGTCATCTTCTACTTAAGTGAAACACAGCATCCGATGTGTCCTGTAATTAGAAAACTTACCTAGAGCTTCTAGGACACCTGTTTCAAAGGGGCAGGCCATTAACTAAGCAAAGAACACAACAGACTTTTGCTACCTCTTCCATCATATGATGCCACTCTCAGTTATTCAGACATTATCAGCCTTGGCCACAGATGCAGAACCAAGTGTAGCAACATCTATGAGCTTCTTAGATACTTATCCCTACAATGAGTTGCTGCCCAGACCAAACACAGTAGATTTCTATCTATATGTTTCTAAGACATGCGGATTAAAATAGAAATTTTAAAATCAGAAGTCAAAATATTTCCAAACACAATTAACTCTGTGTAGTATTTGTCATACATTGTAGCATCGCCAACAGGGTGGCTGGGATTATACTAACCCAGCAACACAGTTAGTGAAAGAAGGGCTCTCCCCTGGTGTAGAAACTAGGAAGGTCCAAGTTCCAGCGGCAGGGAAAAGATGCTGAAAACCTACCATCTTGGTTCTAAAAAGATCATGTGAGGTGGCAAACATTTTTAAAGAAAAATTTAAGGTAAATTGGCATATGTTTAAGATGACCAAGAAAAAATTGCGACTCTATATGCCTAATAGCATGGCATCTTCTAGCAGGCCTATATGATGATTTATTACAAATGAGACCTTACTGCTGCAGGCCTCTTGGACTTCTGTCATTCCTTGAATGGGATCTGAGAAGGCCCTGTCATGCCAGATTTTGTTCAACCGTGGATCATATTATTTTTTTTAATCTTTTTTTAAAAGATACGTTTTATTTTTTGGCCACACCACGCGGCATGTGGGACCTTACTTTCCCAACCAGGGATTAAACAAATACTCCCCCCATTGGAAGTGCAGAATCTTAACTACTGGACTGCCAGGGAAGTCCCATAGATCATGTTAGTAAAGGATTAGAGGATTTCCCCCACAGCCCTCTGCTTCAAAATGCAAAAAATAATTTAGAGGACTACATTTTATATTAGCATATAACCTATTTTCTGATTTCTTACATGTTACTTTTCTCCTGTACCTTATACATAAAAAAATATTTTTAAAAATTCATTGGATACACTGGAATCCAGATAGTTTATAGTAAAATCTTACAAAGAAATAATTTAGTGTCAAAATATACTCTTAGAAATGTTGACTAGCCCAATTTAACTTCAAGATCAATTATTTTTCAGAAGTCAAAAGAAGATAGTTGTAGAGTATCTACACAGGACATTTTCTTAACTGAGATCTGGGGCAACATCATCCCTTAGTTGGGTATAAAGCATCAATTTTCAGATAAAAATATATTTCACAGTTAGATAAGGATTGCTTGTTTGTTTTAGAGATCTGCGTAACAACATCAGGTGGTGGAGTGGTAAAGAATCTGCCTGCCAGTGTAGGAGATGAAAGAGACACATGTTTGATTCCTGGGTTGGCAAGATGTCCTGGTTTAGGAATGACAACCTGCTCCAGTATTCTTACCTGGAGACTTCCACGGATGGAGGAGCCTGGCGGGCTACAGTCCATGTGGTTGCAAAGAGTCAGACACGACCGAGCACACAGCACATCCACACACAAGTGACAACATCATCCTATTTAAACACTGGAAAACTATTTCCATGAATGGAAATAAATTCCTGGCTAGCTGAGCTAGTCCTGTGTTTTCAAAGCCATGCAGGAAAGAAAACGAGAAAGCTGCCCTGCCAGTGATACACAGTTCATCACAGGGGCTGCTTCTGGGAGGGGAAACAGAATGGACAATGAGATGTGAATGATTTCACATTTCACTCTTCACACTTTTTTGTATTTTACTTTTTCTCAAGGAATGTATTCATGTCTTCCTTGACTTCCTAGTTCTTCAGAGCAGTTAAGGTCATTATTAGCTCGTGAATGAATGATTCTTTTTATAAATTGTTACTGCTTTACAATGTTGTGTTCGTTTCTGCTCTACAGCAAAGGGAATCAGCTACAGGTATCCATACACTCCCTTTCTTGAATTTCCTTCCTGTTCAGGTCACTCCAGAGCACCGAGCCGAGTTCCCGGACCTATACAGTAGGTTCTCATTAGTTATCTACTCAGGAAAACGGTATGCGTGTGTGCATGCGTGCTACATTGCTTCAGCTGTGACCAACTCTCTGCGACCTTATGGACTATAGCCCACCAGGATCCTCTGCCCATGGGATTCTCCAGGCAAGAACACTGGAGTGGGTTGCCATGCTCTCCTCCAGGGGATCTTCCCGACCCGGGGATCGAACCTGAGTCTCTTATGTCTCCTGCATTGGCAGGCAGGTTCTTTACCACTAGCACCACCTGGGAAGCCCAGAAAAATGGTATAGATGATCTCATTTGCAAAGCAGAAATAGAGGTACAGATGTAAGAACAAATGTATGGAGAGCAAGGGGGAAAACTGGGCATGGGGTGGGATGAGTTGGGAGACTGGGATTGATATTTATACACTATTCATACTATGGATACAATAGAATGAATGACTCCCTGGCTAGTAGGCAAAGTCAGGTAAAGAAAACAGAAACCTGGGGTTCAAGACTGTCCACTAACTCTTGCTAACATTTGAGGATTATGCAGCTTTCTATGACTACTACAGGGCTTCTGAAATTTCAGTCCAAGTTCAAGCCATCCAAACATTTCAGGGGTTGGGACACCAGAAGGGTGCCTTTCGTTTCTTACTTGAGTAGGTACTGTTTTTGAACTTTTTCTGATACTGTTCTCTGAGCAGCAGTTGCTCCTGGAAGGGCCATTCCAACCGCAGCTTCTTCTCCACATCAGAAGGGATGGATCCGGATTTGCAAATATCTGCAAATGGAAGGAAAAATTCAGAGAATCTACTTTTACAATGATAAGGTTGAAATCCCATACACTTATTTACCTAGCTATATATGTGAACTAAAGCAGGATAGCTGAGTTTCTGGCCTGGGGGTCTAAGATCAGAGAAAGATGTATTCTGTTACATATGTCAAACTTGCTGCTTGACCAATCACCACAAAACAACAACAACAAACAGCCAAAGGGCATGTTTCCTAAGAAACACCACACATATACTGGTCACAGATACACTGCACATAACTTCAAGTTATTTAGCAATTCAGGAGGCTCCTTGGAAACTTGAAATTACTAGAGAACCCCCCTGGAAGACAAAACATTGTTCAGTTCTCTTAAGGTTCATTTTCAAAATACATAGCAATTTGCTTGGCATGGACTATATCTGCTTTGTGGCAATTTCCTCTTGCCAAAATGGTAGGACAGGGAATGCTGACTTGTATTCCTTCATATCTGGTATCATCAAAGCACCCGAGACCACAGCGTATGTACTTGGACAAATCCACCCCATCCTGTCCGGCAGGATAGTACTTGTCATACTTCTTTATCATGAGGCAGCAGGGCTGCCAGGCTCAAGCTGCCAGGACTGGCTGACCCCCTGTGACTTCCTTTCTCAGAAGCTTCACATTCTGGCTTCCTGACAGCTGGTGCCTCATCCATCCTGTGTTCATAAAAACGATGTTCCAGAAAGTGTTGGTTGCTCAGTCGGGTCCGACACTGTGACCCCATGGACTGTAGCCCACCAGGCTCCTCGGTCCAAGGGAATCTCCAGGCAAGAATACTGGAGTGGGTTGTTGTTCAGTCGCTAAGTTGTGTCTGACTCTTAGAGACCCATGGACTGCAGCATACCAGGCTTCCCTATCCTTCACCATCTCCCGGAGCTTGCTCAAACTCATGTCCATTGAGTCAGTGATGCCATCCAACCATCTCGCCCTCTGTCGTCCCCTTCTCCTCCTCCCTTCAATCTTTATCCCTACCACAGTTTGGCCTCAGGCCGAACTACAGGGAGGGAGCACAGCCCCACCCATTGGCAGAAAATTGGATTCAAGATTTACTGAGTAGCATTCCCTGCCCATCAGAGCAAGACCCAGTTTCCCCCACAGTCAGTCCTTCCCATCAAGACGTTTCCACAAGCCTCTAATCCTCATCCATCAGAGGGCAGGCAGAATGAAAACTACTGGAGTGGGTTGCCATTCCCTCCTCCAGGGGATCTTCCTGACCCAGGGATGGAACCTGGGTCTCCTGCATTGCCAGCAGATTCTTTACAGCCTGAGCCACCAGGGAAGTCCCTCATAAAGGATGTTTCAGAAGCACTTGGATAATCCCAGTGATCTCTGCCCACCAGGATGAAGAAAACTGATGAATGATGGACAGACTCCTATGTAAACTTATGAGAACTTCAAAACGCATATGACTGACTGGGGAGAAAGGGCCAGGTCTAAATATATTTTGACATGTTATTCCAAGAAAACCTTCCTGCTTTTGTTCATTTTTTCCTAATTACTATTCTATTAACTTTGGCCCAGTTACTGATTAACTGTTCTAAACACTTCCTAACCACAAAAAAATGTAATATTTAAAATAGCAAAATATTGTTCATTAATATATACATAATACATTATTGTAATTCAGATATATATGGTATTTTCAATAATTGTTAAGATACTAATTTAACTTCCATTTGATGTCTGTATAGCACTTATGAAAGACACAGGGCAAATCCTCATGGTGCCTTAGCGTGTTTTTCAGATGAAGCCCACAGACTCCTAAAATTTAGAATCACAAGCAGGAGCTTGCTCAACTTGTAATCTAAGGCTGGCGCCCAGGAATTCAAATATTCAAACTCCCTCTGGGTGACTGTATAGTCAATAAAGTCTGAGAACCACTGCCCAACAAATCAAGCCTTAAAATCCATTCTTAGACACAGAGCGTATCTCCACATCCCCTTATTACACCTTTCATCCACATTTTCCGGAATAAATGAGTTTCAATCAGCGCTGTCTCTTCAGCAGGGAATACTCTCTGTTTTGGTGCATTTCTCCCCACAGGTTGCTCTAGGCAGTTCTGCCCTTTAGTTATGATCTTTGTTCTGTTTACAACACAATTAACTCTCTAAGGGCTTCCCCGGTGGCTCAGACGGTAAAGAACTCTCCTGCAATGCTGGAGACCTGGGTTCGATCCCTGTGTCGGGAAGATCCCCTGGAGGGCTACAGTCAATAGGGTCGCAAAGAGTCGAACAAGACTGAGGGAGTAACACTAACTCTCTTAAAGCCGTGTTCAGCACCTTCCCCATGCCCCCCCACGTCTCACATTCCTGAGAACATCAAGAGGAGGAAACCTGCCCACTGCTTCCTCCTTTTGTGTAGGCATCCCCACAGTTCCACTGGGAACCCTTCATCTCTTATCAATTGGTGATGTGACAAACAGCTCTCTGAGAATGCTCGTGACCAACTCAAGCGAATTCAAATAAATGGGTAATCTTTAAAAAGTTTCACCCTGGTTGACTTGAGATAGCCAGTAACTTCTCTCTTCAAAGGCTGGTTCCTTCTTGGGGTCAAAAATGAGAAAGTCTGCCTTGGTGCCACCAAATCTTAGGTATGCAGGAGACAAACCTCTGGCCAAGGTACGAAGCTTTGAAGAACTGTTATGAAGACAAGCAAGAAATTAAAATTATTTTTTGTCCCCCCAAGAAAATGACGTCTACACATTGACTCCCTTCTCTCTTGGTGGACCCAGTTTCTAACATCTAGCTGTAAGGGCGCTGGAGAGAGAAGTCATAACACTCTAAAAGTCATATCACTCTAACGGGGACATCGTCTCAACTGTAATCTTTCTATTTGCAAGGCTGCTCTTATAGGCATCTGAAGACAACTGGGAGGCATCTGACTCAGCCAAGAGCTTATATTTCAACCTGACTAGCAGGATAGGGTTTAGTGCTTTCAGAGACTTCATAATCTTCTGTGACTGATGGAGGAAAAGACGCAAGAGAGTGGAAACTACAGGAAAGATGACTCTGTGTCTCTTTGAAAAATATATTGTCTTCAAAAATTTATGTTCCCAGAGAAGTTCGTAAAGACTTATGAGTCCTTCTCCTCTCCCTCACCAACCTCCATCTCCACCCCAAGGAAAACTATCCTTTTCAATTTAAGTCAAATAACTTAGAATGGTGTAAGATTCTATTTCCTATCCACCAAGAACACTTCCAATTCAAGAAATTCTAAATGCATATGTAATCAAGCCAAGAACACTCCTGTTAGGTGCTCAGAATGGTACAGAATGTTATAGAACCGAATTCAAGTGATTTATAATCCATTCTCTCAGAAAGATGAAGATGTCATGAATACTGAACAAAACTAAGAAAACAGAAGACGCAGGTAACAGGAACAAGCTGCCATGTATTTCTGAAGCCTCACATATGGGATCCTGGCCACCATGCTCTCTGGAAAGCTCTTAAAACACATGGGACTGGTGCTGTGTGTTCTCAAAATGGCCCATTTAATTAGTTTATGTGTGGGTTTGTTTCAAGTTGGAAAATCATGCCAGAGAACTATCTAATTGCCAATATTTCTTGACATCCTGTTCCCCCTTCCTGCAGTTTAGTTTTATTTGGATTCGTAGCCAAGTAGAAATTACTTTCTTCTGAATCCTTACTTGGTCCGAGCTAACATTCCCATTTATTTTCAAGAGGTTCTGAGGATTTCCTGGCAGATGCCACCATTCCCAGAGTTCTCTGGTGCTGTTGGGGATTTCAGTCAGTTCCACAGTGATAACATCCCTGAATGAATCTCACTTTGCGTTTCATCTCCTTGTGCCGGGACCCACCATAGGTTCAGGGACCCTCGAAAATACTTCAAGTTCTTTTAAGATGCTCAAGGTGTGGCTTGAGCCTGGAGACTGGGGCAAGGGAGGTTCTGGGAGAGGATAGACTGGAGAGGCAGGCAGGACCATATCATGGATGGCTGGTGAGCTGCTATGTCCAGGAGTTCTGGTTTATAAGATGGTGGCCATGGGAGGATTTAAAGCAATGCACCATACTTTTGTTTTAAAAAAGAATCCCAGGCTGCCATGTAAGTCACTGAATAGAGGGACCAAGACTGTGGTCGTGTTAATATCGAAAGAAAGTGATGGGCTGAGGTCAGGTAACAAAAGTAGGGATGAAGAGAGGTGGATAAATTCAAGACAGAAGTGGAGACAGAAATATTAGTGGGCATGCATGCTTAGTCGTGTCTGACTCTGCGACCCCACAGACTATAGTCCACCAGGCCTCCTCTGTCCATGGAATTTTCCCAGCAAGAATACTGGAATAGGTTGCCACTTCCTCCTCTGGGGGATCTTCCCCACCCAGGAATTGAAACTGTACCTCCTGCATTGGCAGGCAGATTCTTTACCACTGAGCTACCTGGGAAACCTAGAAATACTAGCTTGAGTATTTAACGGAATGTTGGAGAAGGATCCAAGATTACTCCTGGGAAGCATCTTGGAAGATGGTAATATCATTTGATGAGATGAAAAATAAATAGGTGTTAGACTGGAGACAGGGATGAAGGCAGGCATGGGGCTCAGTGTTGCAAGATACCAGTGGTACACCAATAACCATTTCCATCAGGCCCTTGGCCATGTGTGTCTGGAGCTCAGAAGACACATAAAGGGGAGGTGAGTCCTCAGTCTAAAAGTCAGTGAATGCTCAGTGTGAACCACTAGTGTGGTTACCCTTTAGTTATTGTTCAGTCACTCAGTCATGCCCGACTCTTTGCAGCGTCATGGAGTACAGCATACCAAGCTTCCTTGTCCTTCACTATCTCCTGGAGTTTGCTCAAACTCAGGTCCATTGAGTCAGTGATGCCATTCAACCATCCAACCTCTGTCGTCCCGTTCTCCTCCTGCCTTCAATCTTTCCCAGCATCAGGGTCTTTTCTAATGAGTCAGCTCTTCGCATCAGATGGCCAAAGTCTTGGAGCTTCAGCTTTAGCATCAGTTCTTCCAATGAATAGTCAGGACTGATTTCCTTTAGGATGGACTTGTTGGATCTCCTTGCTGTCCAAGGGACTCTCAAGAGTCTTCTCCAGCACCAAAATCATCAGTTCCTCGGTGCTCAGCTTTGGTGCTTTGGCTAGTGTGGTTCCACTAATGTGAACCACTGGTGTGAACTAGTGAACCCCTAGCCCACAGGCAGAGTTGCAGCCCTAAACCTGATATAAGGAACTTCTGCGGAGTCACTTCAGGCTGGCCCCGTTCCACTGCTTTTTGGCCAGGCACTGATACTGGTCCTTGATTTCAATATTGGTTGTGTGTGGTGACAGAGGAAGTTCTTTTAGATTTGTGGGGCTGATGTCTGCAAGCAATTGAGATGGGAGAGCAATTGAAATGGCGCTGTCTGGGAAATGCAGGGAACACGCATGCAGGCAGGAGCTGTGGGATCTCAAGGCGGGTGTCCCCGTACAGCCTGCCTCTGAAGTCGGAGCACCAGAGCCTGGCTCCTGGAAGGGGTGGCGCAAGTTACTCTTGACCACATTACTCTGCCTTTGTTTTCTTCTGAGCATCCAGCAGTCTCTGAGATTAGCTTCTACTGGGTTTCCTTGGTTTACTATCTATCCCCACCCCCACCTCGAGCTAAGCTCTGTGAAAGGAGGGACTCGGTGGCTCATCAGAATCTCCTCAGAGTCCAGGTAAGCACCTAGACAAGTACCTGGCATACAGCCGGTGCTTAATAAAAGTTCATATTCTTGCCTGGGGAATCCCATGGACTGAGGAGCCTGGTGGGCTACAGTCCATAGGGTCACAATGAGTCGGACATTACTAAAGCGACTTAGCAAGCATGCCCAAGTGCATGAACAATCGAGTCCAGCCTGACAACAGGGCATGAGGGGTCAGACATAGACCGTTTCCTGAATGGAATTAAAACCCAATGCTGTGGCTTCTGCCAAGTAAACAAAATCACATGTTTCAGAGTATTGTATCAAGGACCTTTTTGTTTGTCTCCTTTGCAATGGAATCTTTTCTTGTTTTGAGAAACAATATTGATGCTCTCTGACAAAAGCCAGATTTAAAACACCTTCGAGCTTGTCCTAAAAACAAAACTGAACAAAAGTACAGTATTTCTATCACACACGGAAAAAAGAAAGGAGGAAAATAATTCACCACCACCACCACCACAATGACATGGAAATAACCGAAGAACACACGAAAGCTGTGGTGGGTGTTGTGTTTCTGGAACAATCGTTAGTGGAAAGAAATGTCTGCAGGTATTTTTATTTTACTGTATGTGTAAAAATAAGTTGCTTATCTCTGACACAAAAGCGGAGGTGTGTGGGAGCCACCCTGCACAGGCTGGTACCAGCTTGTGAGAGCCAACTGTTCTGTTTTGAGAACCAGTGTTTAACTGTTGGCAGTTTGAAGTCAGCCATGGCGGGGGTGTTTAGACTACAGAAATCAGAAAAAAACATAAATCAGTCTCCTCTCCTCTCAGAGAGCCAGGTGTGAAACATTGCTTGACACACCACTGTCTGAAGAGTAATTCAAGTGATGCGGTGAAACCACTCAGGAGATTATGTGAAGTGAAAAAAGAAGGCCTTGGGATTTCCCTGGTGGTCCAGTGGCTGAGTGCTCCCGATGCTCCCAATGCTAAGTGGTCCAGTGCTCCCAATGCAGGGTGCCCAGGTTTGATCCTGAAGCGTTTGCATGCTGCAACTAAGACCCAGAACAGCCAAATAAATTTTAAAAATGTAATAAAAAAGAAGGAGAAGGCCTAGGTCAGAAGCCCGGGGAACAGCACCATTGAGACAAGCCAGAGGAAGAGGTGGTGAAGAACCTTAGAGTGGTGGGATAAACCCCCGGCCACGGCAGTGACACTGATCTGAAGGGGTGAGAAAGTATTTCAGTTGTCACTCTTGCTGAGTGCTTCTGGGAGACTGAATTGGTTTGCTAGGGCTGTAGTCGCAAGACACCACAAACTGGGTGGCTTGAACAATGGACCTGTGTCATCTTATAGCTCTGGAGGCAAGAAGCCTGAAATCAAGATGTTGGCAAGGCCACGCTCCCCCGGCAGGTGCTGGGGCAGGATCTACTGCAGGCCTTTCTTCGGCTTCTGGAAGCTTCTCAGAGCAGAACAGCTCCAAGTACACTTGGTGTTCTCTGTGTGTGCGTGTCTGTTTCCAAATTCCCCGTTTATAAGGTCATCAGTCATATTGAATGCGGGCCCACTCCATTCCAGTATGACCAATTCTTAACTAATTATGTCTGCGTGTGGGCATGCTTAATTGCTTCAATTGTGTCTGACTCTTTGTGACCCTACCAGGCTCCTCTGTCCATGGGATTCTCCAGGCAAGAATACTGGAGTGGGTAGCCATTTCCTACTCCAGGGGATCTTCCTGACCCAGGGATCCAACCCGTGTCTCCTGCACTGGCAGGCGGGTTCTTTATCACTGCACCAGCTGAGAAGCCCAACTGTGTCTGCAATGACATTTTTTCCAAATAAGGTCACAGACTGAGGTATCAGGAATGAGGACTTCAACATAGGAACTGTAGGGGGCCATGCAGACATTCAACCCATAATAGAGGCAAGTAAGACAAGGATTGAAAGGTATTTATTGGATTTCTCAATAAATGAAGGTCACTGATCATATACTGGGCTTCCCTGGTAGCTTAGGTGGTGAAGAATCCGCCTGAAATGCGGGAGACCTGGGTTTGATCCCTGGGTTGGGAAGATCCTTTGAAGAAGGGAATGGCTACCCACTCCGGTATTCTGGCCTGGAGAATTCCATGGACTGTATAGATTCCATGGATCTTACATTAAGTGAAACTTAAAAATGCATTCCAATATACATTAGGTGCAAATACTGTTTGAATCCACTTAGGCAAAGTACCTAGAATAGTCAAAATCATAGAAAGTACATTGGTAGATGCCAGGGGCCAAGGGGATGGGGTGGATGGGGAGTTAGTTCTTAATAGGGACAGAGTTTCAGTGTAGGAAGGTGGAAAATTCAGGAGATGGATGATGGGGAGAGCTGCACGACCACATGAATGTACTTAGCGCCACTGAACTATGCAGTTAAACATGGTTAAAATTATTGTTATTTAGTCACTAAGTTGTGTCTGACTCTTTTGCAACCCCATGGACTGTAGCCCTGAAGGCTCCTCTGTCCATGGGATTTCCCAGGCAAGAATACTGGAGTGGGTTGCCATTCCCTTCTCCAGGGGATCTTCCCAACCCAGGGATCAAACCCGCGTCTCCTGCATTGGCAAGCGGACTCTTTACTTCTGAGCCACCAGGGAAGCCCCATGGTTAAAATGTGTGTGTTAGTTGCTCAGTCGTGTCCGATTCTTTGCGACCCCACGGACGGTAGCCCACCAGGCTCCTCTGTCCATGGAATTCTCCAGGCAAGGACACTGGAGTGGTTTGCCATTTCCTCCTCCACATGGTTAAAATAGGATGCTTTATATGACTTTTACCACAATTAAAAAAAAAATGCTTGAAAAAGTAAGGTCACCGATGATGTTGGAGAGATTGATTTTTTGACATGATGATGAGGTCATCATGCGGGTGGAACACGGAAAACACGAGGAGTTAGAAAGGCTACAAACAGGAGGAGAAAGACAGCAGTGCCTGCAGAGGTGCCTGAGAGGGGAAAGACTTGATGTTTCTGTGCTAAGAAGAAGGATCCAGTAATAAAGGAGAGGTAAAAGATACAGGAGGGAGGAGAGGTGAGTGCTAGAGCAAAGTCCTTGGGGAGGCAGGAGTGGACAGGAGCAACAGCAGAGCTAGAAGAACTGGCCTGAGGAGAGAGAAAGGAAGAAGGCTAGACATACCCACGCTATACCTGTAGGTTCGATGGCAGGAAGAAAAAGAAGTTCCTGTCTGAAAGTCAAAGTCGCTCAGTTGTGTCCGATTCTTTGTGACCCCCATGGACTATACAGTCCATGGAATTCTCCAGGCCAGGACACTGCAGTGGGTAGTCTTTCCCTTCCCTAGGGGATCTTCCCAACCCAGGAATCGAACCCAGATCTCTCGCATTGCGGGCAGATTCTTTACCAGCTGAGCCACAAGGGAAGCCCAACAGTATTGGAGTGGGTAGCCTATCCCTTCTCCAGCAGATCTTCCCGACCCAGGAATTGAACCGGGGGGCCCCCTGCATTGCAAGCAGATTCTTTACCCACTGAGCTATCAGGGAAGCCCAAGTTCCAGTCTAGTGACTTCATTTTCTTCGGGAATGAGAAATTTGGTCACAGGCTAAGAGTGATGAGTTGGAGGTGGGATCAGAGATTTGAAGGAAGTGGAGAGGGAGAGAGGCAGGGAAAGGAGCATGAAGGAGTAGCATCAAAGACCAAGTTAGTCTGGGGGCTTCCCTGGTTGGTTCAGTGGTAAAGAATCCACCTGCCAATGCAGGAGACACCTGTTCGATCCCTAATTGGGAAAGATTTCACATGCCACGGAGCAACTAAGCCACAACTATTAAGCCTGTGCTCTAGAGCCTGGGAGCTACAACTACTAAAGCACGTGTGCCCTAGAGCCCGTTCTCTGCAACAAGAGAAACCACCACAACGAAAAGCCTTCACACCACAACTAGAGAGAAAAATCCGTGCAGCAAGGAAGACCCAGCACGGCCATAAATAAATAAATTAAATTATAATAAAACCTCATCCACTTACTTAAAATTGTTTTTAAAAAAGAGCAATTAAATCTGGATGCCAGAAATTTCCAATGCAGCATCAATCCATGTGGCTGGGAGATTCCTCTTTGCCCCTAAGAGTGTAATAGCCCAGCTATACAGGGTGTCCATTGAGACGGGAAGCAGAGGCAAGTACCTAAAACTGGTTTATTAATACACATGACTATTCATGATTAGGTAATGTTTTCCATTTCCAGGCTTTATGGCCATCTTATAGAATCCCAAGAGGGAAAATATAGCTAGACTAAGTTAGGTTTGGGTTTTAGCAAGAAGAAAAATGAGACAGGAGGGCTGTTATCATAAGAATGACTCATGGAGTAAACCAAGAGGCCTAAATCAGATATGGAAGGAATAGAAAAAGAAAGAGGCTATTCAGTAGAGGTACTTAAAAAATGGTTGTACTGGGATCCACAGACTCAAAAAAACCTAAGAGAGTGAGGCGTATAGTCCAAGAATAGAAGTTTTAAGAGTTCAGATGTTGAAAGGTTCTTAGTGATGGAAAGAGTCCAGCCACAGGCATGGCATCAGGTGGCTGAAATGAAATGGTGTGTGCTAGGAAACTGCCCTGTTTTTTTTTTGTTTTTTTTTTTTGCCTTTAACAATTGCCATGATGTAAATATTCCCTTCAGGGCTGATTTCAAGATAATGGTACTAATGTCACTGGATGTGGAGTTGGGAAGAAATGAACACATTTCACAAGCCAGTGGAAGCTGGTTCCAATAACACACTGAGTGAAGATTATTAGAAAATGCGGATGTGAAGAAACTGAAAGACAGTATTCAAGTGGACTTGAAGTCACCTAGGAAGGTGGTGGGGCGTGGGAGTGCAGAGGAAACTGAGATCAGTGCTGGTCATCAATAAGGAGGAGTAAGTAAGAAGGGAGTAGATGCAGTGGCAAGGAGCCGATGAGGAGAGCCAGACGTGGAGATGGTGAACCTCACACGGATCAGGACAGTCCTCTCCAGCAGGCAGCAATTATCCACGCTGGATGTTTTAGACACTTTGTATAGATTATTTCACTTCATCCCCAAACAACCCAAAGAGATAGCTGTCTTTATTACTCTCATTTTACAGACAAGGAACCTGAACAAAACGAGGCTAGGTCGTCTGCTCAAGGTAACAAGCCACTGGGGATTTGAACCACAGCAATCTGGAGTTCAAACCAGTGGGCAATGATCTAGAAGCTGCCCTGGGTAATGGGAAGGGGCTGCAGTGTTGGACAAGGCACACCCTCTACTCCAGAGGTTACTTCAGAGGAGGAGTGGCATCTATTTCTCCACTTGGGTCTTCAGAGAAGAGCTCAATTTGAGCTAAGGCAAAGAAGAAGCAGGAATGTTCTCCAAGGAGGATGCAGCAGGGTTACCATTTTGCATGGTTCCAGGCTACCATTTTGCAGGGCTCCAGGCTGCATGGTGAATGGTTTGGGAGGGAAGGGAACCGTGAGCCTGTTCAACCAGGGGAGAGTCTCAGGGATCAAAACATATGAGCCTATGGCTTGTGATTGTCCTCAGTTGTCTTGTTGGCCGCGGTTCTTTCTTTCAGCAACAGGAACACAGGGTGAAGTGTTAGTCGCTTGGTCATGCCCGACTCTTGGCGACTCCATGGACTGAAACCCACCAGCTCCTCTGTCCATGGAATTTTCAAGGCAAGAATAATAGAGTGGGTTGCCACTCCCTTCTCCAGGGGATCTTCCCAACCCAGGGATCGAACCCGTATTCCTGCATTGTAGCAGATTCTTTACTGTCTGAGCCACGAGGGAAGCAAACATCAGTTATCCAAACATGCATTTGGCATTGCTGATAAGTGCTTTTCCCTAGATGAAAAGCAACTTTGTCAATGAAGAGAAAGGAATCTGATTATTGAAAGTTACAAATAATAAGTATTTGTCAAATTGGCAAAAAGGGATGCACTTTGCTGAAATAAAATAAGCAAACCATTTTTCTTTTTTTGGGCATGCCACGAAGCAAGTGGGAACTAGTTCCCTGATCAGTGATGGAACCTGGGCCCCCTGCATTGGGAGCTTGGAGTCTTAACCACGGGAACCAAAGTTTAAATCCTTTTGTTTTTTTGTTTTTTTCTTATTTTTTATTTTTTTTTGTCTTTTTTTTTTTTTTTTCCAGTGGGTTAAATCCTTTTGAAAAGCACACACTGCTGCATTTTTACTGCATAGTCACTGTGTAGCGCCACTGTTTTTTCTCTGTAGCACTCCTGATTTCTACCACTGGCTCAGCACTCTAATTTTTATCTTGAATTAGTGAACTGTGCTTGATATGTGTCTTGATTGAAATGTGGCTACACTGCCAAGATGGTAACCACACATGGTAACCCTTGAAATGGGGCTAATCTGAACAGAGACGTTCTGTGAATATAAAATACACACCAGATTTCTTTGAAGACTTGGTTCGAAAATCAGTGTAAAATATCTCATTAATATTTTGCGTTGATTTGTATGTTGAATGATAATAATTTGGATACTTTTGTATTAAGCAAAGTACAATATTAAAATTAGTTCTTCCTGTTTCTTTTTACCTTTTTTAAGTATGGCTACTAGAACACTTTATATGACGAGGCTTGCACATGAGGCCCACATTCTATTTCTATTGAGTTGTGCTGGTCTCTGCCTTCCCGTCTTTGAGAACCAGATCTTCGGGCTTAGGAAGTTTTTGCCAGGGTTGTTGATGAGTTTCCTCCGGGAAGAGGGCAAACTGAAAAGATGCTCCTTTCTGATTCTAGATTGTTCTTTCACTGGCATTGAAGTGCTGTGTACTCCATGTTCTTTAATTGCAAATGTGGGAAACAAACAAAGAAACAAACAAACAAACCCTAAAACACATCTGTCTGCCGTTATGGGAATCTGGAACCAGAACCATCTGTGAATTTGCTGAGGTCTTTTTTGAAGTACCATCGAGGAATGGGCCTTGAGTTTCCTATTCTCACTTCCTTCCATCAGTCGTCTCAGTTTGTTTCCAGACAATCTTTTTCTCCCATCCTTCCTCTGCTGCCTTTAAAAAAATATAAACTGCTTTACTTTCTTTTTGTGTCTTTGTGTCCGTGCAGTTAGCATCTGGTTTCAAATTCTGCTCCTTCATCTCATAGCTGGCTGATCATGGGCAAGCTGTTGAATCTCCCTAAGATTCAACCTCTTCATTTTAAAAATGGGGATAATAACAGTCCTGACCTTAGAGCTCTGTAGCAAGGACTAAATGAACTAATACCCAGCAGATGCTTAGAACGGGGGCTGGCCTGTGACGACGGCTCAATGAGTGTCAGCTATTTTTATAATCCTTTCCTTCTTAGTATTTCAGCTTTTATCTGCTCAGTTCTTCACCCAAGCAGTTAACTTTTGAGGAAATGAAATACAAAGATGTCCATGTGACTCTCTGCTCCTGTGACAGATAAGCCCTGGGTCGTCTTCTGTGATGGAAGCTAAATATTTTGTCTTCTGAGATGACAAGGTCACTTCGGGCACTGTGCCAACCATCCTGGGGAGATGGACCCGCCAGAAGCTCTAATTCAGAAGCTCTGTCCTAGGTGAGAAGGGGAGGGAGCTTATGCCTCCTGAGCTGGAGTCTTTAAGGTCTCAGATGAGAATTGCATGGATATTCCCGCAGATGCCTCTGGGAGTAGACACGGAAGAGGAGCAGGAGCTCATCTGGGAGCCAGCCCTGGAGCCCTTGTGAAGAACAATACTCTGTATTTTGTAAGCAAACAGTTTTATTAATTGCACTCTATACTGTTTTGGTTTTCATTATCCTCCAGCCTTTGACAAAAAGGTGGAGACCAGTGGGGGAAGAAAGAGTGCTATGAGAAATTAAGAGATGCATTTAAGAAGAGGAGAGGGTATCCCACTCACTAAATCACAGGATGGAAGTTGTGTGTGTGTGTTTGGGACTGGGACTGGGGCAGGGGTGTGGTGGGGAGGGTATTGCTTGTGAGTTGGTTAGCTTGACTGCAGGGCGATCAGACCGGAACCCCAAAAGTCATACTTCAGGGGTTTTTTTTGACTTGTTTCCCCAGGAAGGGATCCTCAAATGCTCTTCTTTGGGGAGGGGAGGGGTAGGGTATATGCTGGCCACAGTAGGAGAAAAGGACTTAAGTTCTCACATTTTAGTAAATGGTTATTTACTTAAGTCTTTCTGTTTGCAGTAAGGCACCTCCCATCCTCTCTTCCCCTATCACATCCTCCCATCCCCACTCCTTACTTCCCTTCTAGGCCTGGGATCCTCACATATGGAGCCCTGTAGCCCAGTGTTTCTCCAGAGTAATCTTTCTCTCAACCAGCACCAGGGGCTGCCTAGTATCAGCTCACCATGGGTAAGGGGAAGGGTGCAAAGTGGGAACTCCTTCCCACCAGGAAATTCTTGGTGGAAAGATAGAGGTTAATGACCATCGAAAGAAATCCACAGAGAACTGATGAATGGTTAGCAAATACTCACCAATTTCTAGGAAGCAATTGACAAAAAAGCAATTAAATTAAACAAAAAACAATTAAAAGAAGCAATTAAAATTTGAGCACTGTCAAACATTATGCTAAGTACTTATTTATTATCTCATCAAATGCTCAGCACAATCCTACAAGAAGGTTTTAGAAGTTCCACTGTAAAGTTGGAGAAATCAAAGTTTGGAGTTGCCAAGCAACCTGTAAAAACCAAGCCAATGGATTCTGACAGAGTTGGGAATAAAGGCTGGTCTCAGTGTAGCCGTTCGACCATTAGGCTGTCTGCTTTTATTTGCATAGTGCTGCGGCTCCTGCTTAGTCGCTCAGTCGTGTCTGACTCTGTGCGACCCCATGGACTGTAGCCTTCCAGGCTCCTCTGTCCATGGCATTACCCAGGCAAGAATACTGGAGTGGATAGCTATTCCCTTCCCTAGGGATCTTGCCAACCCAGGAATCAACCAGGTCTCCCGCATTGCAGGCAGATTCTTTACCTCTGAGCCCTATTTGCATACTAAATAACTAGAATTAGCAATGACAGCAGAAGGCCAGCCAGTAGGTGTTTGGTAATGGCAGGACTCCCAGTAGTTTTGAGTTGGGTGAAAGGTGTGGCATTCTCTGGAGGCTCTCATGACCCAGATGAATGGCCTAGATGGCCTGGGTCTGGCAGTGCCCTGTCTCAGGATCAGCCTACACTCACAGGCAGGGGCCAGGGAACCTGCCTACACCAGGCTCAGTCTTCCTCAAAGGAGAAAAAAATTCCAGCTGACAAAGCAACTCCACATTTTGCAGCCTCATCTTGGAGACAGAGGTTTTCGTTAAGGCTCTGTAAATCACTGTATCTCCCAGGTATCACTGATATATCATTAAAAATTTTTTAAATGACTGTAGTATGGGAAATTTCTGTACCTAGGGCACGACTTTGCTGTGAACCTAAAACTACCGTTTAAAAGTTTTATTGGGACTTTCCTGGTGATCCAGTGGCTGAGACAATGGAAGAGGCACACTCACTCACAATGTAAGGGGCTGGTGTCCCATCCTTGGTCTGGGAGCTCGACCCCACACGCGGCAACAAAAAATACTGAGTGCTTATGCAGCCAAATAAACATTAAAAAAAAAAAAATAAAAGTTTTACTCTAGGATAATAAGTAAGCTTATTCTCCTTGATGGCCTTTTCCACCTCCTCCTTCTTTCTTTAACCTTCCTACCAGCGTGTAAGAGACTGGAGCTTGGCACAGTTAGTGGGCAGCAAATTCAAGCGCTCAAAGCCCTCCGGGTGCGCTTGGCGGGTCCCCTCCAGCCGGCGAGTGTCTGGGGCAGATGGAAAGTTTCTTTTCTCAATTTCTCCCCTAATATCTAGTCGTCAGTTGGCGCTCAGGCACCACTTGCTGAATGAATGAAGGCGGGAAAGGGCGGTTCGGGGGACCCAGCAGCGGGGGTGGGCTGGGGAGAGAGAGAGAGAGAAAGGAGAGAAAGATGGTGAGAAGGTCCCGGAGTAAAGGGAGGAGTGGCCGGCGGGCCGGCCGGGGACGTCAGGAGGCCAGGAGCGAGGAGGCCAGGGACGCGCAGGGCGGCTCTTACCCCAGGAAGGTGAGGAAGCGCGGGTCCGTGGCCAGGCTGGCGTCGATGGTGAAGGACAGGAACGCGGGACTCACCAGGTGCAGCGGCCGCTCGGTGGAGAACTCGAGCTCCGCGGTGTCGTCGGCCGGCGCGCCTGCGGCTGGGGCGCCCGGGGAGCAGGGACCCAGCGGCCCCAGGAGCAGCAGCAGCAGCGGCGGCGGCCGCAGCCCCGGCCTCCCGCGCGCGAGCATCCCCGGCTCACCTGGCCGCCACTCCCGCCGGCCGCGCGCAGCCACCGCCGGGACCTTGCGCACTTCCTCCCGCCGCGGGCGCGGCGTCCTTTCGCCGTCCTCCCCGGCTCCCTCCTCCCCTCACCCCTCCCACCGCGCCCGCCTCCCGGCTCACTCCCGCTTCCCGGTACGCTTTCCCCCGCGGTGGCTGTGTCCCGTCCACTTAAGAAATCACCCTCACCCCTTCGAAGGGTGAGGACTTGGCCCGGATCCAAGAGCCCGGGAGGCCCGGAGAGGCAGCTCCCGGGAGGAGCGCTGGGCACCCCGGACCTGGCTCCCTGAAGCATGAAGTCAGTTAGCGAAAAAGCCAGCGGTTCCTCCTTCCAGGTCCTCCCGGTGGCGCCCACCGGGTCTTCTGACTTCAGCTCAAGCCTCCAGTGAGCGTACATCGCTTCACTCTCTTCTGGCTTTGGGACACTTGCCGGCCACTCCGTGTCCCACTCTGCCACCCCCATAGACTGGGGCCCGCCAGGAACTCCTCTGTCCATGGGATTCTCCAGGCAAGAATAACTGTTGTGGGTTCGCATTCCCTTCTCCAGGGGATTTTTCCCGACCCAGGGATCAAACCTGGGTCTCCTGAATTGTAGGCGGATTCTGTACCAACTGAGCCACTGAAAGTGAAAGTCGCTCAGTCGTGTCCGACTCTTTACAACCCCCATGGACTATACAGTCCATGGAATTCTCCAGGCCAGAATACTGGAGTGAGTAGCCTTTCCCTTCTCCAGGGAATCTTCCCTGATCCAGGGATGGAACCCAGGTCTCCCGCATTGCAGGCGGACTCTTTACCAACTGAGCTATGAGGGAAGCCCTTAGAGCTTGCCAAGATCTGATTAACTGTGTGTCCTCTGGCCGGAGTGCTGTTTCCCAGTCATCTTAACTTTTGCCTGAAAAAAATCTGACCTTGGCATTAGCTAACCTACACCTGGAAAGAGATCAAAACTCTAAACATTTCTTATCAATTTCTCATGAAAACAGTATTTATCAGAGCATAGACCTATTCGGTGAGCCAGCATCTGAAACTCAGGATGTAAAGCCATACAACATGTTCAACAATGAAATCAGATTGATTATTTTCTTTGCAGCCAAAGATGGAGAAGCTCTATACAGTCAGCAAAAACAAGACCTGGAGCTGACTGTGGCATAGACCATGAACTCCTATTGCCAAATTCAGACTGAAATTGAAGAAAGTAGGGAAAACGACTAGACCATTCAGGTATGACCTAAATCAAATCTCTAAAGATTATACAGTGGAAGTAAGTAATAGATTTTAAGGGACTCGATCTGATAGAGAACCTGATGAACTATGGACCGAGGTTTGTGACGTTGTACAAGGCAGGGAACAAAACCTTCCCCAAGAAAAAGAAATGCATAAAAGCAAAATGGCTGTCTGAGGGGGCCTTACAAATAGCTGGGAAAAGAAGAGAAGTGAAAAGAAAGGAGAAAAGGAGAGATATACCCGTTTGAATGCAGAGTTCCAAAGAATAGCAAGGAGAGATAAGAAAGCCTTCCTCAGTGATCAGGGCAAACAGATAGAGGAAAACAATAGAATGGGAAAGACTAGAGATCTCTTCAAGAAAATTAGAGATATCAAGGGAACATTTATGCAAAGATGGGCTCAATAAATGACAGAAATGGTATGACCTAACAGAAGCAGAAAATATTAAGAAGAGATGGCAAGAATACACAGAAGAACTGTACAAAAAAGACCTTCATGACCCAGATAATCACGATGGCGTGATCACTCACCTAGAGCCAGACATCCTGGAATGTGAAGTCAAGTGGGCCTTAGGAAGCACCTCCACAAAGCTAGTGGAGGTGATGGAATTCCAGTTGAGCTATTTCAAATCCTGATAGATGATGCTGTGAAAGTGCTGCACTCAATATGCCAGCAAATTTGGAAAACTCAGCAGTGGCCACAGGACTGGAAAAGGACAGTTTTCATTCCAATCCCAAAGAAAGGCAGCATCAAAGAATGCTCAAACTACCGCACAATTGCACTCATCTCACAGCTAGCAAAGTAATGCTCAAAGTCCTTCAAGCTAGACTCCAACAGCATATGAGCCAAGAACTTCCAGATGTAAAGTGGGATTTAGAAAAGGCAGAGGAACCAGAGATCAAATTGCCAACATCCGATGGATCATTGAAAAAGCAAGAGGGTTCCAAAAATCATCTATTTCTGCTTTATTGACTATGCCAAAGCCTTTGATTGTGTGGATCACAATAAACTGTGGAAAATTCTGAAAGAGATGGGATTACCAGACCACCTGACCTGCCTCTTGAGAAACCCGTATGCAGGTCAGGAAGCAACAGTTAGAACTGGACATGGAGCAACAGACTGGTTCCAAATAGGAAAAGGAGTACGTCAAGGCTGTATGTTGTCACCCTGCTTATTTAACTTTTATGCAGAGTACATCATGAGAAATGCTGGTCTGGATGAAGCACAAGCTGGAATCAAGATAGCCAGGAGAAATATCACCTCAAATATGCAGATGACACCACCCTGATGGCAGAAAGTGAAGAAGAACTAAAGAGCCTCTTGATGAAGGTGAAAGAGGAGAGTGAAAAAGTTGGCTTAAGGCTTAACGTTCAGAAAACTAAGATCATGGCATCCGGTCCTATCACTTCATGGCAAATAGATGGGGAAACAGTGGAAACAGTGGCAGACTTTGTTTTTGGGGGCTCCAAAATCACTGCAGATGGTGACTACAGCCATGAAATTAAAAGATGCTTACTCCTTGGAAGGAAAGTTATGACCAACCTAGACAGCATATTAAAAAGCAAAGACATTACTTTGCCAACAAAGGTCCATCTAGTCATCTATGGTTTTTCCAGTAGTCGTGTATGGATGTGAGAGTTGGACTGTAAAGAAAGCTGAACACCAAAGAATTGATGCTTTTGAACCGTGGTGTTGGAGAAGACTCTTGAGAGTCCCTTGGACTGCAAAGAGATCCAACCAGTCCATCCTAAAGGAGATCAGTCCTGAATGTTCATTGGAAGGACTGATGCTGAAGCTGAAACTCCATTATTTTGGCCATCTGATGTGAAGAACTGACTTATTGGAAAAGACCCTGATGCTGGGAAAGATTGAAAGTGGGAGGATAAGGGGACGACAGAGGATGAGATGGTTGGATGGCCTCACCAACTCAATGGACATGCCATGAATTTGAGTAAACTCTGGGAGCTGGTGGCGGACAGGGAGGCCTGGCGTGCCGCAGTCCGTGGGGGCCGGAGTCGGACTCGACTGAGCGACTGAACTGACCTGACCTGAGAGCCTCACAGACGCGGGTGGCAACTGTCCCTCGAATGTGGACCCTTTGATGCATTTTTCTTTAGCTGTCGGCCCGACTTTTCTTCAGATTCCCTTTGATCCCTACACTGGTGATTCATCTCTGAAGGAGGAAACAGAACAGGCCCAAAGCAGGACTCCAACTTGGGCCGGACTGTGGACTTTGAGCTATGTGCCCAGTATCTATGGAAACGACATACCAACTTGAAAACTAGGCCCCCAGAACCCGACACCTAAAAGAATACCCTAATTATCTGTGTAACCGAATAGAATCGTACATTCTATTGTGCTTATTGGAGTATGACCACAGTCCTATTGATAATTGGGTACTGTTCCAACTACCTAGGCTTAAGGCATATGAGTCATGGGTTAAATTTGATTGTATCTTTCTTTTCCTTTGTTCAGACTAGTTTCAGGGAATTTGGGGAAGTGGGTTTGGGCACATACACCTAGGGTATATAAGGTTTTCACAAAAACTGGTCGGGGTCCTTGGCTAAAAGGAGACTCTACCTTGGGCCCGCTGCTGTAATAAACTGCAGTCCACTATCTGCATTGTCCTTCTGAGTGAGTTTGTTTCCCAGAACGTGTGGCTACAACATTATAACAAGCACCATGTGCTTGCATGGGTGCCTGCTCAGTTGTTGGACTTTTCGCGACTCCATGGACTGGTCTTCTCAGGTGGCACAGTGGTAAAGAATCTGCCTGCAATGCAGGTGTCTTGGGTTTGATCCCTGGGTTGGGAAGATTCCTTGGAGGAGGAAATGGCAACCCACTCCAGTATATATGCCTGGAAAATCCCATGGACAGAAGAGCCTGGCTGGCTACAGTCCATGGGGTTGCAAAGAGCTGGAGGTGACGGAGCACACCTGGGAAGCCCAGCCATGCCCTTGGGATTAACTGTGCCCGGTACCACGAGAGATGCTTTACCTGTCTTCTCACTTACTCCCACAACACTGATAAGTGGGTATTATCTTCATTTTACATGTGAGCACCCAAGCTCTGAGACATTGACATTTCCAAGAGTCAGAATCCGGATGGGAAAGCACTTATAGAATCCAGAGGAAACAGCAGCCTGTCTCAGCTGAAATGTTACCTTCCTCAAAGACTCTGCCTGAATCTCCAGGCAGCTGAATTCCCCCATGACACATTCTCACAGCATCCTGAACTTCATAAAACTGAAACCACATCTGTTAGCATTGCTCCTCTGTTGGCCTCACCTGCTGGATTATAAACTCCAGAGATGGGGTTTGTCTTGCCTACTGCATTCATGGAAGCTCAAGTCACCCTCACATCAATCAACACTGAGCAAGCAAATTACACTAAAACCTTTAGAATTTTCTGCTTAGATTGTGCCTCCACTAAAGCAATAAGTACAAATGGATTATTCTGAAATTTATATCTAATTTTCACAGATCAGTCTATTCTTAAGCAATTTAGATGTTGTTGTTTTTTTTTTTCATCCACACCATGGGGCTTGCAAGATCTTAGATCCCCAACCATAGATGGAACCCCAGCCCCAGTAGCAAAAGCTCTAAGTCCTAACCACTGGGCCTCCAAATTCTCATTAAAAATTAAAAGTATAGTTAATTGAGGAAGGTTACAGTTTGGAGATTTTACATGTGTATGTATCCATCACTTAGTAATTTTACAATTTGAATCAGGTTTATATCCTTCAGCAATCCATAAGAAAAAAATTCCTGCATAAGCACCAAATTCCCAGGAGATCATGTGGCCACAGACACGGAAGTGGAAAAGCAGATGTCTGGGCTCTTTTTCTGCCTCTGTCATGACATTGCTTCTACAACCACCACACCCCACCCCACCCATGCCCTTGTTGTCATGGGGCAAGAGTCACACCAGTTTCTCTGGAATATTTGGGCAATTTGAAAAATTGATCATTGCAAGTTTCCTAAAGAAGTCCTTGTGACATCCTGAGATGTGGGTCAGTGTGGTCCACATGCGAGTTACTAATATGGAAATGGGGAAAACATCAATGAGGAAGTGAAGAAAACTGACTTGCATAAATGATGGTTGAGATCCGATGAGTTCCTGGATCCTGATCTCAGTTGGTTTGATCCACTATGCCAGATAAGAATATATTAATAACATAAGAGTATACAGTATACACGGGAGGGAGGCTCTATGGTGATATTATAAGATCTTGTCATTTCAGAGACACTTTATAATTAGACTCCTTACATTTTTATGGCAAATTCCAGCTTACATACATCCTAGCTGCTGCTACTGCTAAGTCACTTCAGTCGTGTCCGACTCTGTGCGACCCCATGGACTGCAGCCTACCAGGCTCCTCCATCCATGGGATTTTCCAGGCAAGGGTACTGGAGTGGGGTGCCATTGCCTTCTCCACATCCTAGCTAGAGCCCTTTAATTGGGTTGGCCAGAAAGTTCGTTTGGGGTTTTGTTTGTCTGTTTGTTTTTACAAACCCCTATCTTATGGAAAACCCCAAATAAACTTTTTGGCCAACCCAACACAAGCATCCTAGCCCTGCAATTTGGGAGGATGTGAAAGTTTGGGCCAGTTTTTCAACTTCCCAGAGCTTCAACTTCCTCATTGGGAAACTGGATGTAATAACGCATAGTTCACAGTGCTTGTTTTGAGACTCAATTAACCTAACACATGTAATACAATCTAGCTCCATATGCAGTATGAGGTACGTGTTCAAGAGATGAGTAGTTATTATTATGACTCATTTAATCTTCACAATAATCTCATAAAGCAGATTCGGACCCAGTTCTCTGATTCTAAGTCCAGAGATTTCCCCCTATTTTCTCCCAATTCAGTGACACCCAAATTTTGTGATGATCATGATTTAGAAATAAAAACCTTCAAATAAAGTAGGACCAGTACATGCAAATCTCAATAATTATGCAGGGGCATCATTTCTATGTGACCTTGGATTGACTTCAGTTGTGACACTGGGTTTATAGATACTCATAGAAGGTTTACCTGATCTACAACTACAAATACTTGTAGGACAACAGCTGATTTCAGAGCATCATCAGAGAATAATATTTTCACTTGTCTGTCTAGAAAAATTAAGATTTTCCTAAAGCAGAAATCTCTTAGTGAGGGCAATCTCTCAGGCATTTGTGGCTCCCTCCAGATTTTGGTGCATGCGTGCTAAGTCACTTCAGTCGTATCTTTGCAACACTATGGACTGTAGCCCACCAGGCTCCTCTGTCCATGGGATTCTCCAGGCAAGAATACCCGGGTGGGTTGCCGTGCCCTCCTCCAGGAAATCTTCCCAACCCAGGGATGGAACCCATTTCTCTTTATGTCTCCTGCATTGGCAGGCAGGTTCTTTACCACTAGCATGGTACACAGCTACTATGTTGTCAGTTATTAGGTTAAGACTTACTGAAGTTTTAAAAAAATTTTTTAATGATCCCACTGTAGTCTAAAGCAAAGAGAAACTAAAAGCAAGTATATGCCAGAGGTTGGAAAGAAGGAAGTTAATGTGTACTGAGCATATGTTATTCTTCAAGGAGCTCTTACACATTTATTAATTCCTTAGTCATTCCAAGTTGTACGTGCATGCATGCTAACTCGCTTGTCCTGTTCAACTCTTTGCGACCCTATAGACTGTAGCCCACCAGGCTCCCCTGTCCATGGGATTCTCCAGGCAAGAATACTGGAGTGGGTTGCCATGCCCTTCTCCAAGGGATCCTCCCAACCTAGGGATCAAACCTGCATCTCTTATATCTCCTGCATTGGCAGGCGGGTTCTTTACCACTAGCCCCATCTGGGAAGCCCCTCAAAGATGTACTGGGTGCCTGTAATGTGTCAAGCACTGGGCTGGGCAGTAGGAAGCGGCAAGCAGAAGGAGTCCCTGCGCTCTGCAACTCTCAGTCCCCCTGGGGAGGCAGACGGTATTAAAAATAAAAATCACACAGAAGTGAAACTGCAAGCGTGGCAGATGCTTCAAAGATGATCATGGTGCTTTACATGCATATGTTGAAAGATTTGAATTTGGGTGGGTGGGGCTGTTCCAATGGAGGTAAAACTTAAGTTGAAAGCTGAATGATGAGTAAACAACTTGGCAAAGTTGGGGAGTGGGAAGCATTCGAGGCCAAGGAGATGGATTGTGCATGGGTGAGGGTGCTGGACCGAGAGAGTGCGGGGACTGGCATTGCAGGGTCTTGCAATATCCCTGTAGCAATGGGGCTAGAGGGGGCACTGGAAGGGCTTCAAGCTTTTGGCAGGCAGAGAAAGGATGTGATATGATCAGATATATTTTTTATATAATATTTAAAATTTTTAAAAATTTTGGCCTTCATTGTTGCATGGGGGCTTTCTTAAGTTGCAGCAAGTGGGGGTTCCACTCTAGCTGCGGTGCTTGGGCTTCTCACTGCCATGGTTTCTCTTGTTGCACAGCCTGGACTCTAGGCATGCAGACTTTAGTAATTGTAGCATTGTACTTGTGAGCTCAGCATGTGGGATCTTCCCAAACCAGGGATTGAACCAACGTTCCCTGCATTGGCAGGCAGGTTCTTAACTACTGACCACCAGGAGAGTCCTAGATTTATATTTTAAAAAGCAAACTGTAGATGTTCTGTTTCCACTCTTGGGTGGATGTCTGTCTGTACAACATGGATGTGCATCTCTCTACAACTCTAGATTAGGTTCCCAGTTTGTTTCTGTTAGCTTTATGTCTATGTATACCTATAAATATGTATTTCACTCTATGTCTGTAGGAAAGTAGGTACTTGGAGCCAGGCAGTAAGCCTAGGGGTGTCAGAGAAAGCAGGAAGTATTCCTAGAATAAGGACCTATAAGTTCCAGTGGGCACACACGGTAACCAGGTAGGTTATTGTGGTGTGGGCTGAGGATTTATTCAAAGGTCCCCAGAGGAAACAGACAGCTCGATTTTGGTCACCGGTCTCTGGGATGACGAAGGCCCTGGGCGTGCATGCATATTCAGTCGCTTCAGTCATGTCCAACTCTTTGTAATCTCATGGACCATAGCCCGCCACGCTCCTCTGTTCATGGAATTCTCCAGGCAAGAACACTGGAGTGGGTTGCCATTCCCTTCTCCAAGGGATCTTTCCAACCCAGGGATCAAACCTGGGTCTCCTGCATTGCAGGCAGATTCTTTACCATCTGAGCCACCGGGGAAGGCTGAAGGGCCTGGAAGACCCTGATAATTATTATACTCATGCCAAAAAAGCACAATAAAGTGAAATTAAGTGGGACATTATTCATTGTTATCTCTGGTTCTATAAACAGTATAGACAATGCAAACGTGGGCAAAGAAGGAAATTTCCTGCAAATGCCCTGGAAATAAGGAAGTAGTTGGGGACATAGGGAGACGCTATCCTATCCCATATTACATGTAGTGTACGCTATCTACTGGGTTCTTGGTTTGGGTCCAGGCATCAGGTAACTGCCAATGCAAGAGACGTGGATTTGATCCCTGGGTTGGGAAGATCCCCTGGAGAAGGAAATACCCACTCCAGTATTCTTGCCTGGAGAATCTCATAGCTTAGTGACTAAATAACCAGGTAGCTTGGGGCTCTCTTAAGAAATAAGTGCTATGAAGTGGAGTGGAAATATTTCCTGCTTTGTTGACTCCAGATAAGGCGTTAAGGTGGCCTGTGTAGGAAACCAGCCCTGTGGTGGAACTGATTCAGTGCTGGTGACTTGGGCCTTGTAATGGTAATTGTTTGCATCCAGATTGTGGCCAAAGTGCATGTTGGAATGCTCAATGAGCTGGATGGTCAGTGGCTTCTATAACTCTCATTGAATAGTTATTTGGGCATGATTGTGCAATTATTTGAATATTGCATTAGACTTTGTCATCTATTCGTAAAATGAATAGAAAATGGAAAATACTATGGCTGAGAAACTTGAGTCTTGTTAACTTATTTCATTTGCAGCCAGGTGGGAAATCATTAGGGGTGGTGATAGAGGCAAACCTTTTTTTCATTTTTTAAAAATTGAAGTATAGTTGACTTACAATGTTGTGTTAATTACTGCTGTACACCAAAGTGATTCAGTTATAACTACACACACATATATTCTTGTCCATTACGGTTTATCATAGGGAATTGAATACAGCTCTCTCTGCCATACAGTAGGATCTTGTTGTTAATCCATTCTACACATTGAAAGCTTACATCTGCTCACCCCAACCTCCCACTCCATCCCTTCTTCAACCTGCTCCCCTTTGGCAACCACCAGTCTATTTTCTGTTTCCATGATTCTGTTTCTGTTTCATAGATAGATTGATTTGTACCATATTTTATTTTTTTTATTTTCCATTTATTTTTATTAGTTGGAGGCTAATTACTTTACAATATTGTAGTGGTTTTTGTCATACATTGACATGAATCAGCCATGGATTTACATGTATTCCCCATCCCGATCCCCCCCTCCCACCTGCCTCTCCACCCGATCCCTCTGGCTCTTCCCAGTGCACCAGGCCTGAGCACTTGTCTCATGCATCCAGCCTGGGCTGGTGATCTGTTTCAGTGTAGATAATATACATGTCTCGATGCTGTTCTCTCGAAACATCCCACCCTTGCCTTCTTCCACAGAGTCCAAAATTCTGTTCTGTACATCTGTGTCTCTTTTTCTGTTTTGCATATAGGGTTATCGTTACCATCTTTCTAAATTCCATATATATGCGTTAGTATACTGTATTGGTCTTTATCTTTCTGGCTTACTTCACTCTGTATGATGGGCTCCAGTTTTATCCATCTCATTAGAACTGATTCAAATAAATTCTTTTTAATGGCTGAATAATATTCCATGGTGTATATGTACCACAGCTTCCTTATCCATTTGTCTGCTGATGGGCATCTAGGCTGCTTCCATGTCCTGGCTATTATAAACAGTGCTGTGATGAACATTGGGGTGCACGTGTCTCTTTCAGATCTGGTTTCCTCAGTGTGTATGCCCAGAAGTGGGATTGCTGGGTCATATGGCAGTTCTAATTCCAGTTTTTTAAGAAATCCCCACACTGTTCTCCATAGCAGCTGTACTAGTTTGCATTCCCACCAACAGTGTAAGAGGGTTCCCTTTTCTCCACACCCTCTCCAGCATTTATTGCTTGTAGACTTTTGGATAGCAGCCATCCTGACTGGCGTGTAATGGTTGATTTGTACCATATTTTAAATTCCACATATAAGTGATATCATATGGTATTTGTTTTTCTGATTTACTTCACTTGATATGATAATCTCTACTTGCTTCCATGTTGCCGCAAATGGCATTGTTTAGTTCTTTTTTATGGCTGAGAAGTATTCCATTGTATATGTGTACCACATCTTCTTTGGGGCTTCCCAGGTGGTGCTAGTGATAAAGAATCCACCTGCCAATGCAGAAGATGCAAGAGATGAGGGTTTGATTGCTGGGTTGGGAAGATCCCCTGGAGTAGGAAATGGCAGCCTGCTCCAGTATTCTTGCCTAGAAAATTCCACGGACAGAAGAGCTGTGGGGTACAGTCCATGGGGATGCAAATTGTCAGATATGACTGAGCGACTAAACACGCACACCACACACACACACACACACACACACACACACACACACACACACACATTTTCTTTATCCAGTCATCTGTTGATGGACATTTAGGTTAGTTCCATGCTTTGGCTGTTGTAAATAGTGCTACTATGGACACAGGGGTGCAGGTTTCTTTTTTAATTATGGTTTTCTCTGGGTTTTATGCCTGTGAGTGAGATTGCTGGATCATACGGCAATTCTATTTTTAGTTTTCTGAGGAACCTTCATACTGTTTTTCACAGTGGCTGCACCTAGAGACAAATGTTTATCCTCAATCCAAAGTTCTTCAGACATATGCAGGCCAAATGTGCATTTGTATTAAAGAATCTATCCAAAAATGCTAGAAATAACCTTATTCCAATCCCAATTCAAACAAAGAAACTTTGTTTTAAAACATTTGTGGGGAAGTTAGGGAAATACAGACTGGATATTTAATGATATTAGACAAGTTGTCAGTTTTTTTTTAAGTAGGACAGTGGCATTGTGGCTATTTTTCAGAATCTTTATCTTTTAAAGATGTATGCTGAATTGTTTATGGTTACAAGGATATGATGTTTGTGATTTTCTTCAAAATGGACTCAGCCAGAGGAGGGTTTAGGTATGGATGAAACAAGATTGACCCTGAGTGAACAGTTACTGAAGCTGGGTGATGGGGATGTGATTTTATTTTCTAAATATAGAAGTAGCAGTATTTCCCAAACCACATGTCCTCTGTAACTTGAGCTTTCCATCCTCCCATAGAAAGGTGAGGACCTATGCTTCTTCCCTTGAATATTAGTCAGGCTTATAACGACTTTGATCAATATGGCATAAGATGTTGATCCAATTTGTTGTATAGCGGAAACTAACACAACATTGTAAAGCAACTACACGCCAATAAAAACTAAAAAAGAAAGAAATATAAAGGTGAATGGGAAAGTTTCACAGTTCCTTTAGGTATGAAACTGAATGAAGAGTATTGTGACCTCCCTCTTCAGAGCAGATAAGAATTGTCAAATATAGTTAACCATGTAAAATATTCTGATTTTCAATTAACTAAGAATAGAAATTGGAGAAGGGAGTGGCAGCCCACTCCAGGATTCTTGCCTGGAAAATTCCATGGACAGAGGAGGCTGGTGGACTACAGTCCATGGAATCACAAAGACGTGGACATGACTGAGTGACTAACACACAAGAATAGAGATAACCTATTTCCTTTCATCCAAAATTATGATGATTTTCATTTTTGGCCTTCCCTACTTTCATAAGGATTTAATGATTGTCAATAGTGTGACCAATTTATAAAAAACATGGCATAAGAGAAATGACGCAAGGTGACTTCTGAAGCTAGGTCATGAAAACCGTGCAGTTCCCACCTGATCCCCTTGGTTCTCTTGTTTAATTGGGATGCTCCCTCTGGGAACCCAGTTGCCATATTAGGAGAAACCTAAGTCAAAGGGAGACACTCCAGTCGACAATCTCGGTTAATTTCAGCCTTGCCGTCACCGTAGCACAGGGACAGACCTGTGAGTGAAGAAACCTCCAAATGCTTCCAGCCTGGGTGATTCAAATCATGCCACTCATTTTGCTCTTTGCAGTTGAGGACCCAGACACTGCAGAGCAGAAACAGGCCACATCTGCCATGTGCTGTCCAAATTCCTGATCTTTAGACGCCAGGAGCATAGTAAAATGGTTCTTGATTTATATCATAAAGTTTGAGGTTATATAACAACAGAGGAATGAAATAGAGGGGCATTTTGCTCTTTATCTATTTGTGTATATATCTGAAACTGTCCATAATAAAAAGTTTTCAAAAGATTTGTATGGGCACCAAAAAAGAATGCTTAGAGAGATTTCTCTAGTGGTCCAGTGGCTAAGACTCTGAGCTCCCAATGCAGGGGGCCTGGGGTTTGATCCCTGGTCAGGGAACTAGAATCCACATGCTGTAACTAAAACCTGCAGCCAGATAAATAAATTTTTTAAAAAATAGAATGCTAGAAATACAATATCAGGCTGTCTAAAAGATAGGATGTCATGAAGGGTTTTACAATGGTTTTAGCTCCCTGGGGATAGAATACATCTTACAATATGGTAAATTTTCAGATTCCTTGATCATGCACACACAGCCTATGAGAAAGTCAGAGGCTGTCTAGATGAGATTTCTTGCATAAATTTGGAGAGGAGAGAGTTTGGGGAGATAGTGGGCAGGGGAGACTCTAGTGTTCAGAGTAAAAGGGTCAAATTAGAGTAAATTGCAGCTTCTAGGTAGGTTTCTACATTTTATGTGCAGAGAAGCTGTCCAAATCCACATTTCTTCTTCACTAATATTTGGATTATGAAATAAAATTCATATTTTATGGCAAGACAAGAAAAATTTAAATGTGAGAAATGTTCTCTACCCTTTGGTTTCATCTCTCCCCACATTGTATATTGTGTATCTGTTACTGCATTGAGCAAACCTCCCCTGTAGACAGAAATATCTGCTCAGCCATAAGATGCAACATTCTTCCAGCATTAGTAAGACAACTCCTTAAAAGGTAGCATTTCTTTTTTATCTTATAAGGGGTCATGATGACACTTAGATCTGGATTGTGTAAACTGTCAATGCTACACCATCCAGAGAAAAATAGATGTCATATGGTATCCCTTATTTCTGTAATCTTAAAAAAAAATACAGATGTACTTATCTACAAAATTGAAATACAGTTACAGATGTAAAAAATAAACTTATGGCTATCAACGGGTAAGGGGAAAGAGGGATAAATTGTAAGATTGGAATTGACATAAACATACTACTGTATATAAAATAGATAGCTAATAAGGACCTCCTGTATAGCTCAGGGAACTCACTCAATACTCCGTAATGGTCCATATGGGGGAAGAATCTAAAAAAGAGTGAATATGTGTATTTATATAACAGATTCACTTTGCTGTACACTTCAAACTAACACAACACTGCAAATCAATTATACTCCAATAAAAATTTTAAAAAACTGACACACAAACACACACAAAGAAAGTAAATATTTGACAATTAAAAAAATGCATCATCTAATGTACAGCCCTCTGTCTCAGAAAACTGACACAGCTCTGCCTTGCCTTTTGCTTTTTTGATTGGCTTTGCCACAAGCGGCATGTGGGATCCTAGCTCCCCAACCAGGGGTCAAACCCAGGTGCCCTGCTTTGGGAGTCTGGAGTCTAAGCCACTAGACCATCCTCTGCCTTGACTTCTAAAAAAGGAACAGTTGTTGGAGCTTTTTGAAATTCTCAAATTTGATTCAAATAAAATTTTCCCTTTCTTTCTTTCTTGATTAAATTTTCAGTGACAGGATTATGGATAATCTTTTCTTTTCTTTCACAGGTGATTAAATTCCCAGGAGTGCCGCAAAACAGGCTGATCAACTAAATTGGAGAACTCTGTACCTCCCTTTCCTTCTCTTTGTTCCCTGTGCTTTGTAAGGGAGAAAGTGTCATCTTTTTCCAAAAATGGAAATAACCTTATTTTATTTCTATTTCTAAAGTGAATTCATGTTCTTTAAAAAATTAAATAATTTAAAAAGTAGTATGTTTAGAATCAACTCAAATGTCTACTGGTGAATAAACATGTAAACAGATGTGGTATATACATACAATGGAATATTATTGTCTTAAACAGGGAGGAAATCCTGTCACAAGCTATAACATAGATGAATCTAAGGGATATGGCTCAGATGGTAAAGAATCTGCCTGCAGTGCAAGAGACTTGGGTTCAATCCTTGTGTTGGAAAGATTCCCTGGAGAAGGAAATGCACTCCAGTATTCTTGCCTGGAGAATTTGATGGACAGAGGAGGCTGGTGGGCTACAGTCCATGGGGTTGCAAAAAGTCGGACACGACTGAGCGACTAACACTTTCGCGTTAAGGGATAAAATTCTATGTAAAATAGGGCAGTCACACACACACACAAATTAATACTGTATGTTCCACTTATGTGAGGTTCCTAGACTAGTGAGATTCATAGAGAAAGTAAAATGGTAGCTGCTAGTGGCTGGGAGTTGGCGGGATGGGGAGTGGTTGTTTAATGAGTATAGAGTTTCAAATTTGCAAGATGTAAAAGATCTGGAGATATGGTTTACAATAATATGAACATACTTAGCACTACTGGATTGTACACTTGAAGAGGCTGAGATGGTGAGTTGTAAGTTATATATTTATTACCACAATAAAGTGTTTTATATTAGTACATAAAGAAATGAATAAAGAAAATAAGTGTCTTCATAATCTTATAGCCTAGAAATAATTAGCATTAATAGACATATATCCTTCTGTACATTTTTCCTATAGTGACACACATACACACTTATTTTAATTAAATATGGGATCACAGGACTTCCCTGATGGTCCAGCAGTTAAGACTTTGCCTTCCAGTGCGAGGGGTATGGGTTTGATCCCTGGTCAAGGAGCTATGATCCCATGTATTGTGGACAAAAACCCAAAGTGTAAAACAGAAGCAATACTGTAACAAATGCATAAAGACTTAAAAATATATAAAATAAAAAATGTCCACATAAAAAATGTTTTAAGTAAATAAATGTGGAATCATATCATATCCACTTTAACAATAAACAGGCTATCTTTTCATTCAATAGATAGGTTTCCATGCTCCATTTCAGTGGTTGCAGAGCTTTCTGTCATACTAGATGTGTGGCAGAATAAAACTTTGGCAGTGATTCTCAAAGTTTTTGACCTCAGGACCCCTTTACACAATTAAAATTTATTGGGAAGTAAAAAACATTTTTGTGTGTTATATCTGTGATATTTAATGTACTAGGTATTAAAACTGAAAATTTTTAATGTTTATTCATTTAAAAATGATTATTATAAACACATTTAAAATTAATATAAGTAACACAATTGTGAAAATAACTACATTTTCTCAAGTAAGACACCTAATGTGAGACCCGACTCATTGGAAAAGATCCTGATGCTGGGAAAAACTGAGGGCAGAAGGAGAAGGGGCAGCAGAGGATAAGATGGTTGGATGGCATCACTGACTCAATGGACATGAGTTTGAGAAAACTCTGGGACACAGTGAAACCTGGAGAGCTGCAGGTCATGGGGTTGCAGTCAGACATGACTTAGCGTCTGAACAATAACAAAGCAAGACAATTAGTGAGAAGGGTGGCATTGTTTTACATTTCTGCAAATCCTTTTCATGTCTGGCTTAATAGAAGATGGCTGGATTCTCTGCTAAAGTCAGTCTGTTATGATACTACATGTGTAGCTTCTGGAAAACTGCAGTTATCTCACAAGAGAATGAAGAGAGCAAATAACATTTTAGCATTATTATGAAAAGAGTTTTGATCTCCTAGACCTCCTGCCAGGATATTGGGATCCTTTATGGACTATGGGCTGCATTTTAAGAACAGTTGTTTTATCGATATTATTCTGGGTCTTTTAAAGAATACTTTTAAAATTTCAGCTTTATTGAAGTATACTGACATGTTAAGATTTTTAATGTGTACATAATGGTGATTTGAAACATGTATGCATTGTGAAAAGGTTCCCCAATCTAGTTACTTAATATATCCATCACCTTACATATTTATTGTGTGTGTGTGTGTGGCAGAGAGAAGACATTTAAGTTCTACTCTCTAAGCAAATTTTAAATATGCAATACAGTGTCATCAACTATAGTCATTATGTTTTACATTAGATCCTCAGATCTTATTCACCTTACAGTTGAAATTTTGTTTTACCAACTTATACTTTTTTTTTCTTGTCTTCCCTTTAGAACAAGTAGTCCGCCAGACTCATTGTCCCATGGGAGGGATGTAACAAGGCAAAAAAAGAAGAAAAAATTGAAAAAATAAAAAAACCTTTCATTTGCAAAAGCCTAATCCTCTATGGAAATTGTGTGAGGTGCATCAGAGGCAACATGTCACCAGAGTGCAGTTGCCCAACCTCGTACACTTGGTGAAAAAAATCATTCTATTTTGTGTATTATATAATTATGATAAGAAAAATAAAATACAGAGCATGTAGTTGCTAAATATTTGATTTGTATACAACTTCCAAATACTATCTCTTCCATTTTCTTAACAAAAGACTTGAGCTTGATTCCATGAACATTTTAATACCCAGTGTTGTACTTGAAATGGTTGGCCACCATCTTGATCAAATTCTTTGTTCATACAAATATATAATAAACAGCGAAAAAATTTTAATAGTTATAATTCTATTGTAAGAATCTTACAGCAACTCCTTTTTAATTTCATGACAAAGATAATGTTGAAATCTCCTGTGATAAAGTGAATATGTTTTTAGATACAATTGAACTTTTTCATAGTAAGTGTTTCAAAAATACTGATGAAATTGTAACTGGCAGAAAGGTCTTGACAATGACCAAGAGGCAGGTGGGCCAATAGGTGTTCCCGCTGACACCAGGGCTGATGGTTACCTGGAAGCTCAGTTCGGTCCATTACCTGCCTGCTCCCTACAAATACTACCCCTTGGCACCATGCAGGTGCCCCTTCCTCAAACTCAGATATAATCCCGCAAGGTAGGAAATATTCCCTTTTTTTAAAACGCTTTATTCTGTATTAGGGTATAGCCAATTAACAATGTTGTGATAGTTTCAGGTGGAAAAATTCTTAAATTGTTTTCTATTTTAAAATGTTTATTTTTCTTTTCTATTTTGCTTTATTATGAGATATTGAATGTAGTTCCCTGTGCTATACAAGAAGACCTTGTTGTTTATCTATTTTATATAAGTAGCTTGTATCTGCTAACCCCAAACTTCCAATTCACCCCTCACCCCACCTCACCACCAATCCCTGGCAACCAGAAGCCCATTTGCTGTGTCTGTGAGTCTATTTCTGTTGCATAGATGTATTCATTTGTATCATGTTTTAGATTCCATGTATAAGTAATGTTATAGGGTATTTGTTTTTCTCTTTTTGACTTACTTTGCTTAGTATGATAATCTCTAGTTGCATCAATGTTGTTGCATTATTTAATTCCTGAGTAATATTCATATATATATAAATATATACATATACATATATATATGTATACACCATATCTTCTTTATCTATTCATGTGTCAATGGACATTTAGGTTCTTCCATACCTTGGCTATTGTGAATAGTGTCGCTATGAACATAAGGGTACATGCATCTTTTCAAATTAGTTTTGTCTGGATATATGTGCAGGAGTGGAATTGCTGGATTATGGTGGCTCTGTTTTTAGTTTTTTGAAGAATCTCCATACTGTTCTCCATAGTGGCTGTACCAATTAACACTCCCACCAACAGTGTAAGAGGGTTCCCTTTTTTTACACATGAAGAGGGAAAATTATTAATTGACTGAGATTGTGTCTACTCTTCCTATGGAATGGGCTCAAGGTAAAAATTGAGTTGTCATAGAAAAAGTATTTATAGTTTTATACTTAAGGCATACCTCAATTTGTGCTCTGAGATTCATCTCTGCCACAGAGTTTATTTACTGTATTTCCAAAGGTTGTGTTATGATAAACAACACTTTGGGGAACTTCTTTCCACATACATTTTTTTCAGCTAACTTGTCATTATTTCCTTAGATTAATTTGCTGAAGCAGACTTGCTGGGTCTCAGGTTTGCAACACTTGTTATTTTCTGTCCTTTTTAAAAATTATTATTATTATACTTATCCTAGGAGCTGTGAAGTGATATTTTATTGTGATTTTGATTTACATTTCTCTAATGAAAAATGATGCTGAACATTCTTCATGTTCTTATTAGCCATTTGTACATTTTCTTTGAAGAAAAAGCCATTTAAATTCTTTGTCAATCAGCTTATTTTATTGATATTGCAATGTAAGCTATAGACAGTATACCCTTAAAGACTTCAGTTCAGTTCAGTCGTTCAGTCATGCCCGACTCTTTGTGACCCCATGAACTGCAGCACGCCAGGCCTCCCTGTCCATCACCAACTCCCGGAGTCCACCCAAACCCATATCCATTGAGTCGGTGATGCCATCCAACCATCTCATCCTCTGTCGTCCCCTTCTCCTCCTGCCCTCAATCTTTCCCAGCATCAGGGTCTTTTCAAATGAGTCAGCTCTTCGCATCAGGTAGCCAAAATATTGGAGTTTCAGCTTCAGCATCAGTTCTACCAATGAACACCCAGGACTGATCTCCTTTAGGATGGACTGGTTGGATCTCCTTGCAGTCCAAGGGACTCTTAAGAGTCTTCTCCACCACAACAGTTCAAAAGCATCAATTCTTTGGCGCTCAGCTTTCTTAGTCCAACTCTCACATCCATACATGACCACTGGAAAACCATAGCCTTGACTAGACAGACCTTTGTTGACAAAGTAATGTCTCTGCTTTTTAATGTGTTGTCTAGGTTAGTCATAAATTTCCTTCCAAGGAGTAAGCGTTTTTTAATTTTATGGCTGCAATCGCCATCTGCAGTGATTTTGGAGCCCAGAAAAATGAAGTCAGCCACTGTTTGCCCATCTATTTGCCATGAAGTGATGGGACCAAAAGACATGATCTTAGTTTTCTGAATGTTGAGCTTTAAGCCAACTTTTTCACTCTCCTGTTTCACTTCCATCAAGAGGCTCTTTAGTTCTTCACTTTCTGCCATAAGGGTGGTGTCATCTGCATATCTGAGGTTATTGATATTAATTCTGGCAATCTTGATTCCAGCTTGTGCTTCCTCCAGCCCAGCATTTCTCGTGATGTACTCTGCATAAAAGTTAAATAAGCAGGGTGACAATATACAGCCTTGACATACTCCTTTTCCCATTTGGAACCAGTCTGTTGCTCCATGTCCAGTCCTAACTGTTGCTTCCTGACCTGCATATGGGTTTCTCAAGAGGCAGGTTAGGTTGTCTGGTATTCCCATCTCTTTCAGAATTTTCCACAGTTTATTGTGATCCACATAGTCAAAGGCTTTGGCATAGTCAATAAAGCAGAAATAGATGATTTTTGGAACTCTCTTGCTTTTTCGATGATCCAGCGGATGTTGGCAATTTGATCTCTGGTTCCTCTGCCTTTTCTAAAACCAGCTTGAACATCTGGAAGTTCATGTTTCACGTATTGCTGAAGCCTGGCTTGGAGAGTTTTAAGCATCACTTTCCTAGCGTATGAGATGAGGGCAATTGTGTGGTAGTTTCAACACTTCAACATGAAAATTATTACCTATAGTTCAATATTTGTTTACAGTTTCTTTGTTTCTAGGAAAAATTTACATACAGTGTGTTAAAAACAAGACAACAGGGCCCAGATGGAGTTATTTAGGCAAAGATTCGTGTCACTAAACTGAGATAGGACAGTTTCAGCACTGAAATGGAAACTTTAACCAGTCAATCAGGAATCACTTGATCAGCACTAGTTAGGTAATTGGCCTGTTAGACCCCTGCCATCCTCTAAGGCAAGTGACCTTACAATAACCAGTCTGCTATTTTGCCTGCTACAACTTCTTTGTTCCATTCTCTTCTGCCTATAAAAGTCTTGCATTTTGTCCAGCTCCTCAGAACTCCTTTCTGACTGCTACATTGGGTGCTTCCTGATTCATGAATCACTGAATAAAGTCAATAAAATCTTTAAAATTTACTCAGTTGAATTTTGTTTTTAACAAGTGAAGTGCACAATTTCTACATGTAACATTGGATGACTTTTGACAATGTGTGAATCCAAATCTCTATCACTCTGGAAACTTTCTTTAAACCCTTCCCCAGTAAATCCTTTCCCCCATCCCTCAAAGCAATCACTGTTCTGACTTCTTTCATCAAATATTACTTCAGCCTGCTCTAAAACTAAAAAAACAAAAACAAAAACAAAAAACACTAGAATCATACATTATGTATAGTTGCATAATACTCCTTTCAGTCAGCATGATGTCTTCAAAATTAATTCAGGCTGTTGTATGTATCAGAATTCATTCATTTTTTTCTAAGCAGTTTCCATCCTATGTGGAGAAGGAAATAGCAAGCCACTCCAGTACTCTTGCCTGGAGAATCCCATGGACAGAGGAGCCTGGTGGGCTACAGTCCATGGGGTTGCAAAGCGTCGGACATGACTGAGAGACTTCACTTTCATCCTATGAATACACCACTGGTTGTTTATCCATTTTTCTATCAATGGGCATTGCCAATTTTGGGCTAGGATGAATAAAGCTACTTAGAACATTCTCTTTTCTTTTTTAAAAAATTCTTATTATTTTATTTATTTTTATCTTTTGACCATGCTACAAGGAATGTGGAATCTTAGCTCCCTGACCAGGGATTGAACCTGCGGCCCCTGCACTGGAAAAGCAGTCTTAACCCTAGACCGCCAGGGAAGTCCCCAGAACATCCTTATCTTAGTCTTTCTGTGGACATATATTTTCATTTCTCCAGGGTAAATATCCAGGAGTGGAATTATTTGGGTCATAGGACCTGCCAAAATTTTTTCCCAAGTGACTGTACCACTTTACACTCCTATAAACCAAGTTTGGGCATCTTGATTTTTCCATACTTTCGCTAACATTTAGTGTTGTCAGTTTAAAAAATTGTACCCATTATATGCCCATATAGGGCATAAAAACCTATCTCATTGTGGTTTCAATGTTCATTTTGCTGATGACTAATGATGTATTTTATGTGCTCAATTGCCATTTGAAAAGCTTCTTTTATGAAATGACTGTCTAAAAGTTTGTTAATTGTATAGCATTTTAACATATGTAAGGGTTGTATGTCTTTCAAGATAGTAAAAACTTAAAAAGAATACAGAATTCTGACCTTTAAGTACCTTAAAAGCCAAGGAAATGCACCGGCATGAGGGATACACCTAGGTGAGGTGTGAAAATTCTGTAGATTGATTTAAGAATGAGGACCTGATAGAGTTCACACCCAGGGAAGTGGGCCAAGGGGACCAGAGTCGCCTTATGATTTTTGCAAGCTTTGGGCACTTTTGCCTTTGTGGGGAAAGAATCTTATTGTATTTTTACTACTGCATTGGAATAAAGATGAATATAATCCAAACTTGATTTGGTATTATATATGCATTGTTATCATGTTAATATTTTCTTCTGATTTTAAAAGAAATTAAAATTGGAATATATTTGTGGGCACCAGTTCGATCTTGGGTCAGGGAGGGCCCCTGGAGTAGGAAATGGTGACCTGATCCAGTATTCTTGTCTGGAAAACTTCAATGGACAGAGGAGCCTGGTGGGCTGCAGTTCATGATATCGCAAAGAACTGGACAAGACTGGGCGTGGGCACACACACACAAAAGCAAGTCCTAGTCACGGCCACTCGGCTTCATGGATGTCAGCCTTGCTGTTCACTGCCCACTCCCTTAAATTACGGCACAAAAAACGATAGTAATTAGAGACGGGAACTCAGCCGAGGCCGGGTTGTGAGAAAAGCGGGTCAGGCTGCAACTTCTGGTTGTTCTGCAATGTCCCAAGTACCTGAGAAGATAATTTCCTGGGTGTGGAATGACATCATCTTTTCCTTGGTGGGTAAGCACCTCTCCACCTTAGAAGGCAACAAGTATAGGAGTGTTTAGGAAAATCACATGAATATCTTCGGGTTAAAGAAACTGTACATATTTAATTTTTAAATCCTTAAGAGAACTTGGCCTGTTTTTGTAATATTTTAGCTTTGTAACCCCCAGTTAAATGTATAACTGGGCAACTGATTTGGCTCCTGATTTTAAGTTGAGGTGTTATAAGTTTAATTTATGAGATTTTTTTTTTTTAATTTATGAGATTTTAACACAGGAAACTTTTGTTTGTTTGAATAGTACTTGAAAGGTAAATCAAGTATGTTAAAAGTATAAACATAGTTGGAAATATTTAAGGGAACCCACTCACTTAAAAAATTTATCCTTAAGGGGAGTGTTAAAATTGTCCACATATATAAAAAAAATTACATGTTTTAAAAACTGTGGGCCTTCCCTGGCGGTCCAGTAGTTAAGAATCTGCCTGCCAAATGCAGGGGACATGGGTTTGATCCCTGGTCAGGGAACTAAGATCCTACATGTCATGGGGCAAATAAGTCCACGCTCCACAACAAGAGAAGCCACTGCAATGAGAAGCTCGCACACCACAACTAGAGAGCAGCCCCCACTTGCCACAACTAGAGAAAGCCCACGTGCACCAACGGAGCCAGCACGGTCAAAAATAAATAAATAAATAAATTTTAAAGACTGTGACTTCTTAAAAGCTTAAGAAATAATCAGGTTTTAAATAACTGAGATATTAATTAAAAAATAATAATTTTCTGTGCACAGACACTACCTATGAGGACATTAAAAAAAAAGACGTTGACAGTGTCTATTGCTGCAGTGGAGGAAATTTGCTTTAGATGAGGGTTGAACAGAACAGGTTGTGAAGGAGGGGAAGCCTGGAAACCAGTGATAATAGGACCTTCTCCTCTTACAAAACTTCCGATTTGACATGTTGGGGCTTTGGCTCCAAACTCAGACGTGTATCTAGAATGGTATATGTGCTGGATACTGACACCCCGATGTCAAAACCTCAGGTCAATCAATTTACTATGGTCACCAAGGGCTTCCCCAGTGGCTCAGCTGGTAAAGAACCTGCCTACCAATGCAGGAGATGTAAGAGATGTGGGTTCAATCCCTGGGTCAGGAAGATCCCCTGGAGAAAGAAATGGCCACCCACTCCAGTATTCTTGCCTGGAAAATTCCATGGACAGAAGAACCTAGTGGGCTACAGTCCCTGGGGTTGCAGAGTCGGATGCAACTGAGTGCAGGCACATGCACCTTTCTATAACAAACTTTAAATCTTTCCATCGGTACCTGAGTTCTCAAATATGACTTCCACCTTGGCCCAGACTCTCTGCTTTTGCATTATTTATCTGGCTTTTTATTCCAACCAGATTCTTCTTTGTACTCCCTGGGTGCAAATTAGAGCTTTTGGAGTCAGTCTCGAATTTTTCAGTCATTCAGTTCAGTTCAGTTGCTCAGTCGTGCCCGACTCTTTGTGACCCCATGAACTGCAGCACAGCAGGCCTCCCTGTCCATTACCAACTCCCGGAGTCCACCCAAACCCATATCCATTGAGTCGGTGATGCCATCCAACCATCTCATCCTCTGTCGTCCCATTCTCCTCCTGTCCTCAATCTTTCCCAGCATCAGGGTCTTTTCAAATGAGTCAGCTCTTCACATCAGGTAGCCAAGGTATTGGAGTTTCAGCTTCAACATCAGTCCTTCCAATGAACACCCAGGACTGATCTCCTTTAGGATGGACTTTTTGGATCTCCTTGCAGTTCAAGGGACTCTCAAGAGTCTTCTCCAACACCACAGTTCAAAAGCGTCAATTCTTCGGCGCTCAGCTTTCTTTATAGTCCAACTCTTACATCCATACATGACCACTGGAAAACCATAGCCTTGACTAGACGGACCTTTGTTGACAAAGTAATGTCTCTGCTTTTTAATATGTTGTCTAGGTTAGTCATAAATTTCCTTCCAAGGAGTAAGCGTCTTTTAATTTCATGGCTGCAGTCACCATCTGCAGTGATTTTGGAGCCCAGAAAAATGAAGTCAGCCACTGTTTGCCCATCTATTTGCCATGAAGTGATGGGACCAGAAGACATGATCTTAGTTTTCTGAATGTTGAGCTTTAAGCCAACTTTTTCACTCTCCTCTTTCACTTCCATCAAGAGGCTCTTTAGTTCTTCACTTTCTGCCATCAGCGTGGTGTCATCTACATATCTGAGATTATTGATATTACTCCTGGCAATCTTGATTCCAGCTTGTGCTTCCTCCAGCCCAGCGTTTCTCGCGATGTACTCTGCATAAAAGTTAAATAAGCAGGGTGACAATATACAGCCTTGATGTACTCCTTTTCCTATTTGGAACCAGTCTGTTGTTCCGTGTCCAGTTCTAACTGTTGCTTCCTGACCTGCATATGGGTTTCTCAAGAGGCAGGTCAGGTGGTCTGGTATTCCCATCTCTTTCAGAATTTTTCACAGTTTATTGTGATCCACACAGTCAAATGCTTTGGCATGGTCAATAAAGCAGAAATAGATGTTTTTCTGGAACTCTCTCGCTTTTCCAATGATCCATCGGATGTTGGCAATTTGATCTCTGGTTCCTCTGCCTATTCTAAAACCAGCTTGAACATCTGGAAGTTCACGGTTCACATATTGCTGAATCCTGGTTTGGAGAATTTTGAGCATTACTTTACTAGTGTGTGAGATGAGTGCAATTGTGTGGTAGTTTGAGCATTCTTTGGCATTGCCTTTCTTTGGGATTGGAATGAAAATTGACCTTTTTGAGTCCTGTGGCCACTGCTGAGTTTTCCATATTTGCTGACATATTGAGTGCAGCACCTTCACAGCATCATTGTTCAGGATCTGAAATAGCTCAACAGGAATTCCATCACCTCCACTGGCTTTGTTGGTAGTGATGCTTCCTAAGGTCCACTTGGCTTCACATTCCAGGATGTCTGACTCAAGGTGAGTGATCACACCATCGTGATTATCTGGGTCGTGAAGATCTTTTTTGTACAGTTCTGCTGTGTACTCTTGCCACCTCCTCTTAATATCTTCTGCTTCTGTTAGGTCCCTACCATTTCTGTCATTTATTGAGCCCATCTTTGCATGGAATGTTCCCTTGGTATCTTCCTCAGGAATCAATGCAAAGAAATAGAGGAAAACAATAAAATGGGAAAGACTAGAGATCTCTGCCTTTGAGTAATTTTATTAATTGTATTATTTTCTATAAAAGATCTATACATGTCTGTATTCATTTGCTAGGGCTATGATAAAAAAAAGTATGCTAGATTGGGTGGCTTAAACAAAGAAATTTATTGTCTCACTATTCTGGAGGCTTGAAGCTCAAGACCAAGGTGTTGACAGTGATGGTTTCTATCAAAGCCTTTCTTCTTGGCTTGTAGACAACTGCCTTCTCCCTGCACCTTCGGATGGCCTCCCTCTGTGTGTCTGTGTCCTAATCTCTGCTCCTTGTAAGGACACCGTTAAAATTGGATTAAGATCCATCCCAATGGCCTCATTTTACCTTAATGACCTCTTTAAAGACTCTTTCCAGATGCTGTCATATCCTGAGATGTTGAGGTTACGATCTCAACATATGAGTTTAGGGGAAAACAATTCAGTTTGTAACAAATCCCTTTGCCAATTAAAGTATTTTGTTCCCAGCATTTTTCATACCACATAGATTTTTTTTCTAAATCTAATTTTATTTTTACATGTAATAGATAAAAATTTTATGTGGTCAAATATGCCCATCTTCCAATTCTTTGACAAAAGCTTATTTCTTAACAAAACACTTGTTCTGTATTTTCCAAGTCTCATGTAAATGTGTTATCATACTGTCATAATTTGAAAAGATAAAAATTTAAAAAAAAATTTAAAGCTTATTTTTGTTCTGTTTATTCATATAACTTTAAAGTATCTTGAGGTGGTTCTGATATTATTCAAGTGAGAACTTAAAGAGTTTTTATTTCTTTAAATTTTCAACTAGTTATCTCAACATCATCTTCTAAATATATCTTTCTTTACTCATTTGAGTAATAATAACAAAATAAATAGTAATAACAGATAAACAATAATAAAATAAAGAAGTAATAAATAAAGTTGTATTTTTATGTAACTCTGTTTTTTTGCACCCAAGACCTATATAAGGTTCAGGCCAGAATGAATGACATAATATTTCTTTATATTTTCAGTTGACACATCCCTTTGTCTGGAGGCATCTTAGGATGGTAATTTGCAAATGGCATTACTTGCTTCCTTGCTCTGGTCTCCTCTGCGGTCCCCCAGGGTCCAGCCTCAATTTTGCTTCACTCTTAGCTGTTGGGGTTGGTGGGATCACTTGCTCCTAGCCTCTGAGATAGTGAGATGGATTTTTCATTTCACCCTGTTGGGCAATGGATCCTTACAACCTTCAGAGATCTGAGGGGTATGGAGGTTTGAAATAGCCATTCTGTTGAGCAGAAGAGGGACTTGATCAGAGATATTCAGTCTGATTTCTGGGCAGGGCTGAGCCCATTTGAGGTTGGTAATCCTGAATTTAATGTGGACACCTGCAGCTTCATCGTGTGAATCTCTTCAGTAGGGACTGGAGAGATTTGAATTCCTTTTGTGGGGATTGAAAACAAATGGCGTGGAGAGGTTAAAATCAGAGGAGAGATGGAGACAGTGGACAAGAAAGAAAATACTTTATCCTTTCTGGGGAGGGAGGAAAGGAGAGGGTGTGTGTGTGTGTGTGTGTGTGTGTGTGTTGGGCAGGGGTGTGTGTGCAGGAGTCCCTGCCTGACTGTCCCAGTGCCCTCCCTCTGATAGTGGAAGTAGAAATGGGAGGACACCACTCACCCATCCCTTGGCAACCAGGCTCCCTCCACCTGACGCTGGGAGTCTGAACCTGGAACAAGCGGCTGTCCTTGGCACCTGCAGTGATGTTCTGTCGAGATGGCAGCAGCATCTGGCCCCAGTGTCCCTCCCAACTGTCATGGCTCAAAAGATGACTCCATATTCTTTCTTTTTTTTATTCCTGGAGCTTCCTTGGTTGCAGCTAATTTTCCAAGTCTGGTTCTTAGGCTTCAAGCCAATATAGTGAACACCCACCATTCCTTTTGTTATAATAGACAGTGTCAATTTCTGTGACCTGCTGCCAAGAAACCTGACTGTCGCTTGCAGACGGGCTCTGGAGCTAAGCACGGGTTCTCATTTCAGCCCTAAGGGCTTCCCTGGTGGCTCGGACGGTAAAGAATCTGCCTGCAATGCAGGAGATGGGGGTTCAATCCCCGGGTCAGGACGATCCCCTGGAGAAGGGAATGGCTACCCCTCCAGCATTCTTTCCTGGAGAATTCCATGGAGAGAGGAGCCTGGTGGGCTACAGTCCCTGGGGTTGCAAAGAGTCGGACTTGACTGAGTGACTAACAATTTCACTTTTTATCTCAGCCCTAGTACTAGCTTTGCAGCCTTGAGCAAAAACACTTAAGCATTCTAAGTCCCAATTTCTTTCATTTTGTAAGGGAAGAATATCTATCTTACAGAGCTGTTAGATCAAATGAAACAATAAGTGCAAAATATCCTCAAAAACACCTGCATTTTGTTGAGATCTTGATGAAGAACAGTTACCTTTTCACAAAGTGTTTCCATGTGTGTAATGTCACACGACCTTCACACAAGGCAGGGTAGAAATCTCCATTTCAGAGTTGGAAACTGAGGTTCAGAGAGGCAAGGTGACACCCTCAAGCTCACACAAATCTGGGATTTGATCCAGGCTTTCTGAATTGCAGTCCAGCTTCTAAGAGCCGTGGCTGCGGGCTTGTAGGTGAATAAGAGAGTTTCACTGGGTGTTCATGGTTACATGTGGGGAAAGGTGATTTGAAGACAGGAATGTGGGATTTAGGACCAGCCAGATGCACTGTCATCCCAAGATGATAGTGGAGAGTGAGGTCTGTCTGGTGGACGCTGGCTCAGAGGGGAAAGATGTAAAAACAGAAGGGGTGGAGTAGTGCGTAGAGAATCGGTATCTGTACAAAGCCTGAGAATAAATAAGACCATGGGACTGATTGACAGAATCAGGCGTTTCAACGAGGTCATACGTCTTCTTTCTGAGGTCATACAGAAAGAAGACTGAGAACAGGCCGTTAGACGTAGCTACAGAGACATCACTAGTATTCAAAGACTCCACACTGTTCCCCAGTCTCGGCCTATCTAGATCATCAAATCAGCAAACATTTTTAAAAATTGAAGTACTGATGATTTACAGAAGTCAATGGCAACCCACTCCAGTACTCTTGCCTGGAAAATCCCATGGGCAGAGGAGCCTGGTAGGCTGCGGTCCATGGGGTCGCAAAGAGTCAGACACGACTGAGCGACTTCACTTTCACTTTTCACTTTGATGCATTGGAGAAGGAAATGGCAACCCACTCCAGTGATCTTGCCTGGAGAATCCCAGGGACGGGGGAGCCTGGTGGGCTGCCGTCTATGGGGTCGCACAGAGTCGGACACGACTGAAGTGACTTAGCAGCAGCAGCAGCAGCATAGATGATTTACAATGCTTCTGGTGTCCAGCAAAATGATTCAGTTTTACCTGTATACTTATATATATTAAATCTTTAAGAAATTAATTAATTTATGTATTTTTGGCTGCATTGGATCTTCACTGCTGTGCATGAGCTTTCTCTAGTTGGAGAGAGCAGGGGCTGCTCTCTTGTTGCGGCGAGTGGGTTTCTCACTGTGATTTCTCCTCTTGTTGCGGAGCACCGGCTCTAAGCACAGGCTCTGTAGCTGTGGCGCATGGGTTTAGTCGCCCCGTGACATATGGACTCATCCTGGACCAGGGATTGAACCCACGTCCCCTGCACTGGCCGATTTTTAACCACTGGACCACCAGTGGTTGATGTCCTATATATCCTTTTAAAATGGACAAACATCTTAAAGCATTTGTTTCATTCACAAAAGTAGTCATAAATAGAGTAAGTAGACTTAAATAAATAGAATAAGAACAGTGACATCTTTCATAGAATATACTGTATTCTGGTTTTCACTAAATATCATTAATCTTCTAAATGGTAATGTTCCCAGAAATGGAAGTACATAATAATTTCTAAAATCTCCCCCATTTGCTGATCTTTAGTACATTTCTCTATTGATCCCTGGAAAAAAAATGAATAGTTTTTCTGATACATGTAAGTGCACAGTTAAAACATTTTAAGAAGCCAGCAATACAGGTGATATAAATCTATTTCCTTATGTCTAGGATTAGGAAGTATATAACACCAGTGAGCAGTTTGGACTTTTTTTTCTTTTTTGCAAGTTTCAGGAGTATAAATGAGTGCCGAGCCTGACAGGTTCACTCAGCTCTAAAATTATAAGACAGGAACACATTATTTGAAATTGACTTTGGAGGTCAATCGACATAGACAAGAGAATATTTTTAAAAAATCTTACCTGGTTGGGGCTTTGCATGGTCTTCTCTATATTTTCTGGGGATATCTATGACACTGGGTTCTTTTCATGACAATGAAAAAAGACATTATTTGGAGAATATAATGTTATTCTCTTGTGTTTTTTTAAAAAATCTATTTTCAAATGTATTTTAATGTAAAATGTAAACATATTTTATCGGAATGTACTACTAATATGTTTGCATCCTCACAGTTTATGATCTTTGACCTCTGCTTAAGGCTGAAAGAGACACTGGCTACTTTTGAAGTCTGTTTTTGAAATTTTTGAAACCACTTTAAATTGACTTTTAAAATTAACTTTACTTATTTATTTCTGGTTACTCTGGGTCTTGGTTTCCGAGCGTGTTTTCTCTAGTCGCAGAGATCGGGGGCTTCTCTCTAGTCGCAGCATATGGCTTCTCATTGCAGTGGCTTCTCCTGTAGCGGCCCACGGGCTTCAGTAGTTTGGGCTCCGGGGCTCTGAGGCGTGGGCTCAAACAGTTGTGGAGCATTGGCTTAATTGCACTGAGGCATGTGGGATCTTCCCAGACCGGGGCTTGAACCTGTTTCCCCTGCCTTGGCAGGCTGATTCTTATCCACAGTACCAGCAGGGAAATCTATTTTTTTTTAAATTAATTTCTGTTGGAGTATAGTTGCTTCACAGTGCTGTGTTAGTTTCTGCTGTCTGGTAGAGTGAATCAGCCGTATGTGTACATATAGCCCCTCTTTTCTGGATTTCCTTCCCATTTAGGCCACCACAGAGCACTGAGTAAGGTCCTGTGTTATTTACAACAGGTTCTCAACAGTCATCTACTTTATACAAAGCAGTGTGTATACGTCGATCTCAGCCTCCCAATTCATCTCTTCCCTGCCTTTCCCCCTTTCATGTCCCGACTTTTGTTCTCTATGTCTGTGTCTCTATTTCTGTTTTGCAAACAACATCATCTGTACTTTTTTTTTCTAGTTTCTACATGTATGCGTTAAGATATTGACTACTTTGATAGCTTCGAAACAGGTGTGGAAAACCATCCACACCACAGCCTTTGAGGCCAAACCCAACAGACCCATTGTTTTCCTCGGTGCAGTTCGAGTAGCCATCACTGCTTGGCCAGACACCTGGCAGAATTCAGCTGTTTGACTTCAACCATGCTTGTCCCAGCCCCTCAGAGGTGCTGGCTCTCAGGTCTGTGCTATCTGGGTTTCCCTGTATCATGCCACTTCTGGTCCCACGGGTGGCTCGGAGCTTCTTGCCAGCACTGCAGGACTGATCATGAGAGCAAGTAACACAGGTTCTTTTGTCAATCCAGGGCTAAGCATTATAAACACTCAAAAAGAATGGAGAAAAAGAAAAGCCGGGGAAGGCGTGGTGTCTAAATGTGATCTCAATGTGTGTGTCATTTATCAACTTCTTGCCCATCAGCTCAAAATCTACTGTTTGTTATCTGCTCTGTGGTAATGGGTTAGACCCTCACATCACTTCTCATTTCTGGAGAGCACGTTGTTGGGCTTTGTCAAGAGAAGACACTGGAAGAACGTGCAGGAGGAAGGGGCTGTTCCTGGGTCTGGTTCTTCCATTTTATTTCCCCCAGATACGCATCCCCCTGACCCAGGCTGAAGCAGTAAGACTGCAGCAGGTCCCCTGTGCTGGAGGCAGCTAGGGGGACTCAGGTCTGCTTTGCCATCAGATGTCCCACTGCCGCCCCAGTTTCTGGGCGTGGGGACTGATAACATCCCATACTTGCTGCCTTTGCCGGAGAATTGCCCTCAGCTACCTAGCTGCTGACTCGGCCCACCCAGGAGGCTCTGTTGCCCTCTCACTCACCCTTGAGTTGTCCAGTTGTCCAGTGACTGATGAAGGGTACAAGCAGCTTCAAAACAACTAATTCTGCTTGATAGATAAGCCTCTAACTTTAACCATTTAACTAGCCAGCTGCTTCTTTTATTGGCTTCTGTGTGTATACCACTAAACTTTTTTCTCCTGTTAATCTCTTGTCAGTTTAATTCACAGGCCCCAGGGACTGAACATAAGGGGGTGGAAGAAAAAGTTTTTCCTTCCCTATAAAGGCTTTGGAAAAGAACTGCTTTTTCATTTGTGGCTGTGTGGCTTGACTATGTACAAATGTAAACTTCCCAGCTCATTATCTTAACAAGGATGGATGATTCTTCCAAATAAGATGTGATCATTATTGCTCTCATCAGCTTCTAGCAACTGCTGGACCATGTCTGATCCACAGATGTTCACAATGACTCTTCTCTCCCTGACACAGGACTAATAGGCAGCACATTCATAACCTTGTTAAAAATGTAGACGTTTTCAGGGAAGAAGAAATGAATATATGCCAAAGTGTCAGTATGAGTTATTTCTGGATGAGACCATTTTTTTACAACTCAGATTTTAATTTTTAATATTGATTTTTATTGGAAAACTTTTTCACAATGTTTTGTAGGATCAGACCATTTTTAAATTTCCTTTTTTGGGCTTTTCTTTATTTTCTAAATTTTTAGCAGTAAATACTAGTGTTATAGTATAAAAAAGCTCTTTTCTCCACAATTAATAATATTTAAAAACAAAAGTAAGTCATTAATCATATAAGATAGATGATGCCCTCTAGATAATTCTTGTCTGCTGATATTTTATTGTTTTTGTTTTACCTTCTATCCTGATTTGACATTGCTTTTTAAGTATTTACCGCATACTCAGCACTCCTTGCTCTTTGGACAGTTACATAAGTAGCAGCAGGGAAGTCATTTCCTCTGGGATTTTGCCATCTATGCAGCGGTTCAACTTTTGCCTCCCAAACCTGAAACCAGAGCTCATTTTACTATACTTTTTTGCAAAAAAAAAAAAAAAAAAAAAAATACCCCAGCTAATCACTATTTCTTTCTAGAGCTCAGTTATGGGAATTGTTTTTATTAAGCACAGCTCCCATTAATAAAGAAAAGGAGAAAATTTTAAATGAATAGAATGACTTCCTGGAAAGCAATATGAAACAGGAAATCTTTCTTTTGAAACAAAGGTGATTTGAAGGTCACATACCAGTTATTTGAAAATAGTACTAATATTTATTATAATTTGGTTAAGGACAGGTTATAAGAACATTGAAACAAACGAAACTTGAACTGAATCAAGATGAAAAGAAAATTACTGTAAATTGGTATGAAATATCCTTATTAGAGGGCTTCCCTGGTGGCTCAGTGGTGAAGAATCCGCCTGGCAATGCAGCAGATGTGGGTTCAATCCTGTGTCAGGAAGATCCCCTGGAAGAGGAAATGGCAACCCACTCTAGTATTCTTGCCAGGAAAATCTCATGGATGGAGAAACCTGGCGGGCTACAGTCCATGGTGTTGCAAAATGTCAGACACAACTGAGTGACTGAGCACATCTTATTAGAAAACCACAGAGAGATGTGAGCATCCGCGTCTGTGAGTTTTAAAGAGTTTGCGCTTTAATCTCACTAATCAATTGGCATGGGGGGAGGGGAATATAATTAAAAACAAAATCTCTTCACAGCCCAGAAAACCCCTCTATGAAGAAGAGGAAGAAAACCATTGTATTATTGAATAAGTGCAAACCAGAATGCGATATGCAGGTCAGGTCATCTGCTAAGAGACGGCAGAGATAGAAGGCCACCTCACACACTCACAACAGAGACGGTGCAACCCATGGTGTTAGGTCAGTTTTTCGATTTGCAGTCGGGGACAGCTGACATTAGGCGCAGCTCCTCCTGGGAAAGTGGGGGAAGGGGTGAGGGCTTCCTTGATGCAAATTTATTTCTTTTAAAAAATATTTGTTTATTTATATTTATATATTTATTTGGCTGTGCTGGATCTTAGTTGCAACATGAGGGACCTTCGATCTTTGTTGCAGCATGCAGGATCTTTTGTTGCAGTATGAAGTTTCTTTTAGCTATGGCCTGTGAGATCTAGTTCCCTGACCAGGATTTGAACACAAGCCCCCTGCATTGGGAGCGTGAAGTCTTAGCCACCAGACCATGAGGGAAGTCCCAATGCAACTTTCTAAAATATGGCTCCCAGGTCCTTGGGAAATATCCCCAAGTTGTGAAACCAATAAGAGGCTTATTTAGTCAATAAAAAGATGCATATGTATACAGAACAAGAAATTCTGAAAGAAAAGGAAAAAGTAAGGGGGCTCTTTCCAGCAAGGATTAAACCTCTTATTTGTCCTTACACATACTGAGGGGTAATTTAACAACTCAGTTGTGTCGAATAATGAGCACAAAAAAGAAAAATGTAATTCAGCAAATGTGAAGTTTAGTTCCCACCCCCCCACCCCCCGCTTTTTTTTGTTTGGCAAAATGCAGAAACATACCCTTTTCTGATTGCCCAGACCAGGGCTTTTAAAGTGTGGCACTGTCAACATTTGGGGGCCAGATAATTCTTTGTGGCGGGAATTGTCTTGTGCATTGTAGGATGTTTGGCAGCATCCTTGGCCTCTAGCCACTAGATGGCAGCTGGGCATCCCCTCCTCACTCAACCTATGACAGTGAAAAATGTCTCCAGATGGTGGCAACTGTCCTGGGGCATGGGGATGGGAACCATCCTCCATTAAGAAGCACTGTCCTAGATGAATGATCAAGACATGCAACCCAAACGGGTAGTTGAGTCTAAGACTGGGCTAGGATGCTAGTAAGCCTTCTGCTCTCACTCCAGGAGCCACGCCTGTACGATGCATGTTGCGGTAATGTTTGCTCAAGCATGGGCTGAGCGCTGCTATTCTCAGAGGAACTCAGGGGCAGTCTTCTTAGTGGAAGACATCTCTCTGCTAGCCCACCATCCAGCTTCCTTTTTTTTTTTTTTAAATAAACACCTTGATTGTCTTTCTCAATCAATCGAGAGAGGCGGGTTATGACCCAAATCATTGCAGCTTTAGGGGCTGTCTTGTATCTAAGGACTGGTCAGTTGTTCACCCTTCTAACCACCATGAAAAACATGAAAGAGGAATTCTTTTTCCCAGCTGTGAGGATAAGGCTGACTGAGAATGGAGGCAATTCTGGGGGAAGCAGAATTACAGTAAACAGAGACAGTGTCTTGTGGAGAACATTTGATTCCTGGATCTAGCCATGCCTGAAGCCATCTTCTGAATCCTTTGTTCATGTAAGTCATCACAGCTGTGACTGGGAATTCAGCAAGCAAGTGGCACACAGCACTCAGATTCTTCACTCTTTCCTCTTCTCCCAAATAGATCAGGGAAGTGGAGATGGAAGGGATCGTGGTCTTAACATCCTCCTCAGATCACCAGCCCAGGTTGGATGCATGAGACGGGTGCTCAGGGCTGGTGCACTGGGAAGAGCCAGAGGGATGGGACGGAGAGGGAGGCGGGAGTGGGGATCGGGATGGGGAACACATGTAAATCCATGGCTGATTCATGTCAATGTATGGCAAAAACCACTACAATATTGTAACGTAATTAGCCTCCATCGAATAAAAATAAATGGAAAAAAAAAAATAAAATCCTCCTCTAATCTACCTCATCATTGTGCTTCTACCGCTGCTCTGAAGTTCCTCTCCTTATTCACTCTTGTTATAGTTACAGTTCATAAAGATGCCTTCTCTCTGCTACTAAGTTCTATGTTTCCTAAGGACCAGGACCTATCAGATTCACCTTTCCATCCTCTGCAGTGCCCAGCTGGCCCTCAATAGAAAGTACAGGTTGCGTAAAGCAACTTCAGCAGGTACCACATGCTGTGATTGACCTGTATCTTAAACCGAGGCCCTTCTGGTTTCCACAGTAAGATTAGAGGAACAATTTCAGCAATGTTCTGGTCTTGAAATCTGGGCCTGCTTATTCCCCCTTTGTCCATTGGATTCCATCTGTCCTTTCTCTCTGTCTACTTTATTCATAGTTATGGACAGACACTATGGCCAAACAGCTCACTGTCACTTTGCCAGTCACTTTCTGTTTTGCTGTTTGTTTTTTTTTTGAGATACCTCTACCATGCCCCCAACAGCCGCATGCATGAAAACTATGATTTTATGTTGAAGTTGAAGCTCTAATACTTTGACCACCTGATGCAAACAGCTGACTCATGGGAAAAGACCCTGATGCTGGGAAAGATTGAGGGCAGAAGGAGAAGAGGGTGACAGAGGATGAGATAGTTGGATGGCATCACCGATTCAATGGACATGAACTTGGGCAAACTATGGGAAATGGTGAGGGACAGGGAAGACTGGTGTGCTGCAGTCCATTGCATCAAAAAGAGCCAGACACGACTTGGCAACTGAACAACAGCAAGTAAGCAACAGCAAACTTCAGTGCTTAAACAGAACACCAGAAAAGCACTTGAAAGTCTCTTAACTCACAATATGGATGTGACAAGTGGCCCCAGAAAAACAAAGAATGGAGCTCATTCTCTTCCAAGCAATTTGAAGTCCCTATGGAACAGTTTCCTGTACAATTCCAGCAGAGACCAGCCAGGGCACCAGTTTTCAGGAGTTGAAGTCAAGCTTCTCATTCAACAGAGATCACCAAAGTTCCCTGCGGAGGAGTGGAAATGTAGGACGGGATGCTGTTGGGGAAATTAAAATGGAGGAGGTCTTGTTCGGGCTTCAGAAGCAGGAGAGCAGGCCTCCAAGCTGCCTGAACACTGGAGGTTTCCATGCCTGGCTGCAAGCACAGCTAGTAAGGTGGTACTTTATACAAGAAAGGGAGCAAGTCTTGGAATTCTTGCGTCCTGGGGAGTCTGACCAGCTCCTCGGGTTTGACAAAATCCTGTGGCTGCTCACAAGATAAAACAAAGGTGCAAAAAGGTGAAAGGAAAACCAGGGCTGCATTTTTCATGCAAACTGATGATGAAATCGGTTTGCAGCCTGGGGTTACAAGAGAGAGCCCCGGAAACTGCAATTTGAAGTCTCCTCTGTAGGGTGGATGTGCTGCCCACGACCCTTTCCCAGTTGGGACTCCAGATTGCTGTTAACCAGGGATTTAGCAGTGCTGTCCCAGTCTGAATGTAGTGTGGCCCAATTTGGTGATCTACAGGTGGCGCTAGTGGCAAAGAATCCGCCTGCCAATGCAGGAGATGCAAGAGACAGTGGATTCTCTCCCTGGTGGGAAAGATTCCCGTGGAGAAGGACCTGCTCCAGTATTCCTCCCGAAAAATCCCATGGACAGAGGAGCCTGGTGGGCTACAGTCCACGGGGTCGCAAAGAGTCAGGCAGGAGCACGCCGGTACGTATGATGCTACTCTCTATTGTCTCCATTTCTTTTCTTTTAAAGATTGTATATTGAAATTTAAGTCAAATAATCTTCTAGACAAATACTTTGGCCACCTGATGCGAAGAACTGACTCATTGGAAAAGACCCTGATGCTGGGAAAGATTGAGGGCGGGAGGAGAAGGGGATGATAGAGGATGAGATGGTTGGATGGCATCACCGACTTGATGGACAGGAGTCTGAGCAAGCTCCGGGAGTTGGTGATGGACAGGGAAGCCTGGTGTGCTTCAGTCCATGGGGTTGCAAAGAGTCGGACACGACTGAGCGACTGAACTGAACTGTGAATCTTCTAGAAAAATTGAAATTGTTTATGTGTGTATTGAGTGGTTTCTTTTGGTAACAAATCCTTTGAGCCTAAAACAAAAGTAAAGCCTTTGGCAAAACAGACGCCTAGACCCTAGCCTGCCTGGCAGCCTCTACAGACATAAGACCCAGTCAGTCGGTCACTGTGTGTGAAAGAAACCACTAGCCACTGTGAATCAGGAACATGCCAATCATGCATTTGGAATAAATAATGGGAAAGACGTTTTCTCTCTGTTGAATTGACGAGAAAGCTGTTTCAGTAGCATCTGCTAGGATCTGCTCTTCTCGAGGGAAACAACAGCAAAAAGGGCACCTCCTAGTCAGTTTCCACCGGAAGTAAACACTGCCCTTGGTAAGAGGAGGGCAGACGCAGCCACAGCTGAGCTTGATCTGCACGTGGGACCATTTGGTAAAGCATCATACCACACTCATCTTTTTCTACATGTGGACTTGTGCCTTCCTTTTGTGCTTCTCTCAAGGACTTTTAGCCTCTCCAGTGAGAACACATGTTCCTCCAGCCAACATCTTGGCAAAGGCAAGTCTTTTTGGCGTATTAATGATAATAGGTGCTGGCATAAATCTAGGAGGCCAGGGCGCCAGGGAAGGCGTGACCCAATTACTGACAGCTGATAGAGCCTCGTTTCTCTGCATTTTAGTTTCCCCAGCGGAGGAACAGACACCACCATCAGTAACATTTCATTTTGAGTCAGTGTGTCTGCACAGGCTGGAACAACTAACGTGCAGCCTGTTGCCTATAAAAGTCCAAGCCCCCTTGAGGTCACTCTGGACTGCACCTGCTCAGGCACAAGTGATGGGTAGAGGGAGCTTTTCAAGGTTGTTCCAGTTTCTGAAGGCTTCCTCCTGCTGCAGGAGTCTTGAGAGGTGAACTTATGAGCTTTGTGAAGAACTGGAATAACTCCTGCGAAATCCCCTTCCTACTCCTCTGTGACCATGCTGAGAAAAAGAACTAAAATTAAAGACCAAGGCCTAGGTTTCATAACATAGATGGAAGGAAACCAAATATCAGCCTTAGTGATGGCATGCTGTTTTGCATTTTATTTTTAAAGTTTTTGGCTGTGCAGCATGTGGGATTTCAATTCCCCAGTCGGGGATTAAACCCACACCCCCTGCATTGGAAGCAGAGTCTTAACCACTGGACCACCAGGGAAGTCCCAGTGATGGCATGTTTTAAAGTGAGCCAAGTGGTGCATGTTGAACAAATTCTAGAGAGTGACAGATTCTCTTCTTGACCAAATTTTAGATGGACTCATCTGAGCCCTCTTTTTGACCAGCCCTTAACTCTGGCCTAGAAAAACTGCAGACTCTCAGCACAATTGATTCCACCCTCTCCCTCCCAAGCCTCCTCTAAAAGGTTCGATAGACACTAACATAGAGCCTTGTAGCTCAAGGCTGCCACCTAGGATGACCCCAGTCTCCCTTTTGTTTGTTCCAACTTAGACCTGGTAATAGACAGACAGGCCCCTGAACACTCTCATCCCTGTTTGAGCAGTTACTTTAGGAGGCTGTGCGTGGCTTGCTCTATCTTGCACCACTACCTCCTGTCTTAAAGATACTAGGAGCTTGCTTCTCCTCTGGATAAGCATCAGTGAATAAACAGAGGCTCTGCTAGAGTGCCTGCTCGTTCCCCACTGCCGCCTCGTTCTCCTATAAAAATGCCCATTGCCTCTGAGCTTGTTGTTGTTCAGCTGCTAAGTCATGTTTGACTCTTTGCGACCCTATGGACTGCAGCACTATCTCCCGGAGTTTGCTCAGACTCATGTCCATTGAGTTGGTGATGCCATTCAACCATCTCATCCTCTGTCATCCCCATCTCATCTCACTTTCATCTTTCCCAGCATCAGGGTCTTTTCCAATGAGTTGGCTCTTTGCATCAGGTGACCAAAGTATTGGAGCTTCAGCTTCAACATCAGTCCTTCCAATGAATATTCAGGACTGATTTTCTTTAGGATTGATCTCCTTCTGTCCAAGGGACTCTTAAGAAGTCTTCAACACCACAGTTCAAAAACATCAATTCTTCGGCACTCAGCCTTCTTTATGGTCCAACTCTCACATCCATACGTGGCTACTGGAAAAACCATAGCTTTGACTGTACTGATCTTTGTTGGCAAAACAGTATCTCTGCTTTTTAATATGCTGTCTAGGCTTGCCATAGCTTTTCTTCCAAGGAAAAATGTCTTTTAATTTCATGGCTGCAGTCACCACCCGTAGTGGTTTTGGAGCCCAAGAAAATAAAATCTGTCATTGCTTCCACCTTTTCCCCTATTTGTAGTGAAGTAATGTGACCAGATGTCATGACCTTAGTTTTTTTAATGTTGAGTTTTAAGCCAGCCCTTTCACTTTCCTCTTTTATCCTCATTAAGAAGCTCTTTATTTCTTCTTCACTTTCTGCCATTAGAGTCATATCATCCACATATCTGAGGTTGTTGATATTTCTCCCGGGAATCTTGATTCCAATTTGCGATTTGTCCAGCCCAGCATTGTGCAAATGTGCTTTGCATATAAATTATATAAGCAAGGTGACAATATACAGCCTTGATGTACCCCTTTTCCAATTTTGAACCAGTCCGCTGTTCCATGTCCAGTTCTAACTGCTGCTTCTTGACCTGCATATGTTTCTCAGGATGCAGGTAAGGCAAGTCTGGTATTCCCATTAAAGAATTTTCCACAGTTTGTTGTGATCCACACAAAGGCTTCAGCATAGTCACTCTGCACTTAGTACTGAATAAATTCTATCCTTACCGCTTTACCTAGTGTCCAGCTTATCTTTGACAAAGCTCAGACCTACATTTTATTTTATTTCTGCCCTAGGGAGCAAGGACTGGACAGATCACAGTGCCAACAAGGCCAAGGCTGTGAACTTGATCTCCATATGGCTGACGGCCACACGTGTCCACCTGTCAGGTAAGGTCTCACCAGGGCTTTTCATTGATCATAAGGTGGTCCAGGTGAGCACGTAGCGATGGCTCGGCACAGGTCACCTGCTGCTGTTTTGTGGTTTCTAGTTACTGCTTCAAAAGCGCAAATATTCGGATGGTGTGGCTTGCAGCTTTCCCTTCGAACAGCTCAGCTAGAAGGCAACCCTCCTGTCGCCATTCATGTCTCCTCTCCCCTCTCTGCCTCGCGCCCTCTGTTCTGTTCGCTTTCAGTCTGTGGCTGACCTCTTTCACCAGTTCTCCCTCAAAGACACTGCCTCCCACGTCTCTGTCTCTAGTGCCTTGTAAGCATTTCTCTTTGTTATGTAGTGCTTCATTATGTTACTGTCATACCAGCAGTGGCTCACGGTTCATGTGCTTATTCTAAGTCACTTCACTTGTGTCCAACTCTTTGCTACCCTATGGATGGTAGCCCGCCAGGGTCCTATGTCCATGGGATTCTCCAGGTGAAAATACTGGAATGGGTTGTTGCCATTTCCTACTCTGGGGATCTTCCTGACTCGGAGATTGAAGCCCCATCTCTTACATCTCCTGCATTGGCGAGTGGGTTCTTCACTACTAGCACCACCTGGGAAGCCACTGATGGTCTACTGGTCCTAAAAGAAACAGGAATCAGATATTCCCCCTCTTGTTTTCCACCTGTAACTATCATCAGGCTGAGCACATCGACACTATTCAGTAAAATGCACGTAAATGTTTTCGTTGAGCTTTTGAATGACTCTGATGAATTTCAGCAAAATGCTGAATTCCTTCATCATTTCTAGAATGGGCAGTAGACTCTCAAAGTACTTACAAATTTACACAGAATTAAACTAGTGTTACTGTACTTCATGTAGAGTGAGTTGATTTTTTCCAACTTTGTGTGTGATCATACAGTAATATTATATTATAAAAGACGCTGATTTAGCACACAGCAATATAATAGCTGGTTCTTTATACTTACATTGCTGGTAGCCTACATTTCCCTAGCTTTATGCATATCTCTTTATTATAATAACACACTTTATGCCTCTTTGAAGACAGAAAACAAACTTAGGGGAAATATCATGGAATACATGGCTCATAAAACCCCTCAGAAATTAGGGATGCAAACTTCCAATCTCTGTGATAATCGGATCTTTTTTGCTATTGTTTTGTTTTAGTCGAGTAGGGATAGAACTTCTACATTTTACTTAAGTTGTTGAAGGGATAAATAAAAAATCTTTTCACTGGAGAAGATACAATTAATAAAAATGGTAGGTATTTACCATAGTTAACCTCTACAAAGAAGGAACCCTGTCTGTGCATAAATCTCCTTTGGGGGAGGTTTAATCATCTAATACATTTGGTTCAGCTAGAGCAAAATCATTCATTTCCTCTCGAGTGGCAGTGTTAATTCTAATAGCAAAATTTTGATACATTACATACATATTCCTTCCTGAAAGAGAATTATCATATCTTCAAGTACTCCAAGTGACCACATATCACTTGGGCAACCACTTATGGAAGAGAGAGATCAAAAGACTGTTTTATAAATGAAGCATGCTAATTTATCACATGGTATTTGTCACCACGTCATAGCATTTTAGGCAGGAGGAAGGCCTATTATATATGCTGTCTGCCATCTTGATCAACTCCTCTCCAAACACACATAGGGCAGCCTGAAATGCGAATTTGTGTGTGTGTGCGTTAGTCATTCAGTCGTGTCCAACTCTTCGCAACCCCATAGACTGTAGCCCACCAGGCTCCGCTGTCCATAGAATTCTCCAGGTAAGAGGGTTGCCATTCCCATGCGAATAAACACAAGGAAAGAATTACCAGTATAATCTAGCTGTGACCTAGGCTCTGTTCCTTATCAATGGAGTGATCCTGGGCAAGCCACACTTTCTTCATTTGTAACATAGGGTAGAAAACGAAAATGTACCTCAGATTCCTCAATAAGGAATCTCTACACATACAAAATATTTAACATATTGTTGACACAGGGTAAGCCCTCAATAAATGGTGATTTATTGTCATCCTTATTATTTATCATTGACAGTAATAAAAGAAAATGCAAATTTATCAGTATGATTCTAAATTACTAGAAATTGTCAAAGAAAACTAAGTATAACAATGCTTACATGTCCTTGTGCTACTTTTTGTCATATTGGTATGGAATCCAAAAGCTGTAGTGATTCTTAGTCCTTCCTGAAAAAAATAGCAGTTTGGATATTTGTTGAGAGGATAGCTGCATTTGAAATGCTTAAACTGGATCAGAAAATTGATGTACCCAATAGAAAAAAAGAAAAGGTATCCCTCCAACCTGCTGCCTCTAATCTTAATAAATTAATAAAATGAATTATATATCAGCCTCATAAATTGATTAGCCAAGAGTCAGGGCTTACTTATAGCCTTACTCACTTGGGCAAACTAATAGAGCTGGGGTGTCTAGATTTTAAAACACTGAAGACTTGACTGTGGACCAGTGGACTGTGGACACCTCATGGCTGAGCCCAACCAAGCCAGCAGGCGGCCAGCTGTTCTCTTACGACTTTTTTAGCTTCAACAAATGGAATACATTCAGTGCAGCCCTGGACTCCACCAGGGCATTAGGATGCTGTTCTGTACCTCACATGAGGGCATGAGGTGTGGCGATGTGATGTCATGCTGGAGACAAAATCAAGGTCAGGTGAAAGGGACACTCAGGAAGGACAAAACGGGGAAAATTCTACCAAGGCCAGACTGTCTAATGGTTAAGTGCACAGACTTTGGCGTCCCAGGTGGCTCAGCGGTAAACAATCTGTCTGCCAATGCAGGAGATGCAGGTTTGATCCCTCGGTCAGGAAGATCTCCTGGAGGAGGAAATGGCCATCCACTCCAGTATTCTTGCCTGGGAAATCCCATGGACAGAGGAGCCTAGTGGGCTACAGTCTGTGTGGGGTCGCAAAGAGTTGACATGACTGAGCATGCATGTACAGACATCAGATTGAGATCGCCCAGGTCTGAAGTCCCTGCTTTGCAACAAGTATCAACAGTACGTGACCGTGGTCAAACTACTCTAGTTTCATCGGCATCACTTCCCCAGCAGCAGCTGCTCCCTTGGTATCTCTGTGGCACATTTCGGTAGGTCTAGTGATGTTTCAAACTCTGTCAGTATTCTCACATTTGTTAATGTGACCTTTGATGTTACTGTCGCAAAAAGGTTACAACTCAGCAAAGGCTCAGATGACGGTCAGAATCTTTCAACAATATTTTTTATTAAGATATATGTTGTTTTCTTTTAGGCACAATGCTATTGCACACAATAGATTCTGGTATAGTGTAAACATAACTTTATATGCATTGGGAAGCCAAAAAATTCATATGACTTGCTTTATTGCAACAATCACTTTTTTGTGGTGGTCTGGAACTGAACCCGTACCATCTTTGAGGTGTGCCCATATTACAATGAGCTAAAATGTTGAGGCACAAAGAATTTAGACTGTGGCTCTATCTGCAAAGTTGCCAATGGATGTCTCTCAGACACACGAGGAAAGCTTTAATTAAACCAGTTCAGTACTTATAAACAGTAATAGTTATTACTCTTTTCCCAGTTTAACCAGTCATCTACATTTGAGCTAAGAATCAGAAAAGGGAAGGGAGAGAGGCAATATTTAAGTTGTGTTAAAGAGAATCTTTAAATTATCAATTTGAGTAAGAACTCATTTTTCACAGAGGTCCTTACTTTGTGCAGCAAACTGTGTAGGTGCGATGTGGCATGCAAAGACCATAACACAGGTCTTGGCCCTCCAGGGGATTTCAGACTAGCAGCATTAATATAGACCTGGACATGAGTGAGGGGCTCACAAAAATTAGAGGAGGGAAAGAACCCACGGATGGGGTGGCGATAAGGCTGAACTTGGACAGTTTCATAGAGGAGACAGTATTTGAGCATTTTTAGTTGAAATAAAGCATATAATACATTTCAAAGATAATTTTCCATTCACTGGGAATAGCATAAGGCAGATAGGAAATAGTGGGTTTGTGAATCCCAAGGAAAATTCTGGGATTGCAAATAGTCCAGTTTGATGAAAGAAATGGGTAAGAGGGATAATGAAAGGTCTGGTTGTAAAGGTAGGCTGGGGATACGCTGGGAAACTTGGATTTCATTTTGTGGTGGACACCAGACTTTGGATCAGAGAAATAATGCATAATTATTTATGTAAGTATGGATGAGAGGACCATTCAAACATCAGCCACAGTTCTTTATATATAGTTAAAATATATATTTTTTCATTTATAACTTATAGGAGAGGTTTAATAAAATGCATGTACAATAAATAATTCATACTTAAAAATGCTCATCAGATAGCTTCATGCCTTTTCAGTGGAAGAGGCCACAATACCAGGGAAATCAGAAGGCAATCTCAATAATTCTTCTACTTCTTCTTGCAAAGCCTCTGCTTTCTCATGCAACAGCATCTACAATATAAAAATCAAGATGTGAAGCAAAAATGTGCATTGTTAGGGAACTGCTAACATTTTACCACCATCTATTCAATACCTGAATCCTTATGTATCAGCATAATCTAGACATTAAAACTAATAATGAGATTGAATAATGGTCACTTAAGAACAGCAATTATAGTAAATGAAGCTGAGGCATTTAAAGCCATTTTAGCTGATCACTGCATTTGGCATACCAAAAATAATGGAGCTTTAATACTCTCAAAGGTTTGTTTTATTGAAGACTCAGCCACTTAAAATTAACTTTTAACCTATAAAATTTAAGACAATTTTGAAAAAAATTTAATTGGTTCTTAAAAATGTTACCCTTTATATATAGATTTTATTAATCCTCACAGTTTAGTATGCTATCTTTTAAAAACCTATTGAGAGAGTTAAAGCTTGGGACCCTTTCGGGATCAAACCAGTCAATCCTAAAGGAGATCAGTCCTGAATATTCATTGGAAGGACTGATGCTGAAGCTGAAGCTCCAATACTTTGGCCACCTGATGCGAAGAGCTGACTCATTGGAAAAGACCCTGATGCTGGGAAAGATTGAAGGCAGGAGGAGAAGGGGATGACAGAGGATGAGATGGTTGGATGGTGTCACCGACTTGATGGACATGGGTTTGAGCAAGCTCCAGGAGTTGGTGATGGACAGGGAGGCCTGGCATGCTACAGTTCATGGGGTCAAAGGGTGGGACATGACTGAGTGAGTGAACTGAACTGAAGGAGGAAGTGCACATGCTGGCTCAGCTTTCCTTAAGCCTTGTGCGACAATGTGTCTTGCCCGATATATTAGACTCTCTTTAGGTCCTGAACTAATGATGGTACAGCACAATGTCTTACTCATGGAAATGCTTTTCTTAGGCTCTTTGTTAAATGATTATAATTGTAACAAATCTTGCCTGGGAACCTGTTTCTCAAGACTTGTACCCCTGATTACACAGCAACAGTGTATCTGGCCCAGAGACCTTGCCCTGAACACATTCTCCCTGGCTAATCTTGCGCCAAAGTTATCTCAGGATGTATGCCTTGGGAAAGGGTCGGGTGGAACTCTTACAACCTTGAGGTATTCTTTTTATCTATTCTCAGCAGCCAGCTGAGAAGTATATAAGGCCCAGCTTAAACTAGTGAGGCGGGGACTCTTTCTACCCACTTCTGATGTCTATGTCAGAAGCTTTCTCTGTTCTGTCAACTTAAAATTTTGCACACAAAGCTCTGAGTGACTGAGAATCTTCTTTGGTCCTGGAGTTAAATCTCCTTCAGAGACCACAAATCTGGCGGCACCCTTTACCATAAGCTGTCACTATCAGTGTTTCAAAGAAAACTTTTCTTCAAGCTCCTAAAACTAATATGGTTAATTTCAAAAGGAGCATAATAAACAAAGAAAGTTATTTCTAAACCTGGTACATAGTAGATGTCAATGAATGCTTGAATAATGATTTTTCCCCTTTCTTTAAAAAACAACAGAAACCAAATGTTGGTATTTACTGCAGCTGGGTTTGTGTATATTGGGTGTGAAATACTTGCACTATTTCTCTTACAACATTTAATAATAAAAAGCTCAATAAAAATCATAGAAGATAAAACTACTCTCTCTACCAATTTGATATAAAGCACAACATTACGAGCATTATTGTGCCTGAACTTGTCTAATACTTTTAACATTCAAACTCACTTATTAAATATTTTGGCCACTGTTACTGCAGCTCCCTTGGCATCTTTTTTAAAGTTTTTTTTTTTTTTTTTTTTGATGTGGGTCACTTTAAAAGTCTTTATTAAATTTGTTACAATATTGCTTATGTTTTATGTTTTGGTATTTTGGCTGTGAAGCATGTGGGATCTTACCTCCTGGACCAGGCCTGATCAAACCCATACCCCTTGCATCAGAACACCAAGTTTTAACTACTAGATCACCATGGAAGTTCCCCTTTGTATCTTTAATAATATATAATCTAATACTATAGTCTTGCTCTACTGCTTACTGATTATCTGTGTTTCCTTGGGTAAATCACTTCATTTCTTTAAATCTCATTTATTTATTTATTCAAATATTTGTTAAACATCTACTATAGGCTGAATACCGTGCTAGGTGCTCCAGCAATGAAATAACTACAATTTCAACCCTATCAACCCAAAGAACCCCTTATCTAATAGGACAAGGTGTAGCGTCCTGAGAGGGCCGTCACAGAGATCAATCACAGTCACAAACAACGGGAGAGTCTTTCAAAAAAGTAGGCTGGAAACTTACTTTTCAGTCAGTTTGATTTATATATGACAATAGTGTAACAATGAACTTAAAGAACACACACACACAACTGTACAATTTCAGACCACAAGGATGGAAATATAGTTGAGATCAAGAAGGAAATAATCCCTTGCTGTTTAGTTGTTGTGTCCAACTTTTGGACACGATGCCATGGACTATAGCCCGCCAGGCTCCTCTGTCCATGGGATTTTCCAGGCAAGAATACTGGACTGGGTTGCCTTTTCCTTTTCCAGGGGATGGTCCCGACCCAGGGATTGAACCCATGTCCCCTGCATTGGCAGGTGAATTCTTTACCACTGAGCCACCTGGGCAGTCCAGACAATCCCTAACTGCTGCTTACTGGATTTACCCACATGGAGAAGGAGGTAGTGACGAACTGGGCGGCACCTAGGAAAGTGTAACCAGGACAGTGAATGACCTAAAAGCAGACTGCTGACTCCAAGTGAAAGAGACAGAAGAGAGAAACCTTTGGAGGCCACAAGAGCTGTTTTCAAGTATGTGAAAAACCACCAAACGAACAAAGGAAGAGCCGGGTGGCAGAGGGCAGTACTAGGATGCCATGGGAGGCATTTTAAGGCAGCCTCATCATATGGGATGCTCTTTGTAACACTGAGTCCAAAAATAGAACTTAGTTCTTGAGGTTGTAAATTTCTTGTCAGGGAGGGTGTTTAAAGGTGAGAAGACCAGATGATGGGGATGCTGAGGAAAGGACTTCTGTGACAAGAGTAGTAGGAGGCAGAGTTCAATGAGTTCAGAGTTCCTTATATTTCAGTGAACTCTTAAAAGTGCCTTTATTTTTTAGATCCTTTTTCTCTTTTTAACAAGCCTTGTATTATAACACGTGCACTATTTTTATCCACATATTGTGATATATACCTTTGTGCCTGTAGTTAATATGTCTAAAGTACAAGGAGACTACTCTGTAAAACATCATAAAGATTAAAAAATGCCTTGTTTGCTTACCTTGGCTGATGAAACAATTTGCTTGGCCTGGCGTCTTGATAAATGATCAATTGTCCTTATCAGCACTTCAGGATTTGCATTAGCCAAGTGCGTTAGACTTTTATAACCTGCATTGTATAACTGTCTTGCTCGACCCTGCAAAGTATTTATAAAAATCATTAGGATCAGAATTGGGGATTAGGAAAAAAATAATTAAGTGTTTTACTGAAGGGAAAAATTCACTTGCAAGAGATGGGAATAAACTAAGATAATAAAGTAAATATGAAAAGATAACACATCAGAATCTGAAGGAATTTTAAGTGTTTTAAAAGAATTTTAAAATAATTTGGGTGGCTCCAATCTGACTGCAAGAGAGCTAGCTTTCTGTGCAGCTGAGGTCAATTGATGTTTGCTGCAATCAGAAATGAGAAACCTGGGGACTTCCCTGGTGGGCCAGTGGTTAAGAATCCACCTTCTAGTGCAGAAGACGTGGATTTGGTCCCTGGTTAAGGAACTAGGATCCCACATGCTGTGGGGCAACTAGGCCCATGTGCCACAGTGACAGGTCCCACATGCCACAATGAAGATACCCCGTGCTCCAACTAAGACCCAACACAGTCAAAAATAAATTAATTAATTAATTAAATATTAAAAAAAACAGAAATAAAAAACTCCTTAGGGCACTTAGGCGAGGGGCATTAGTTCAGATCCCCAATCAAATGTTTTGGTTCAGTATCCCTAGAATGCTCTCACTATCTACACAGGCACCTCTGGAGTGTGTGTGTGAGTGTGTGTATGTGTGTGCACGCTTTCCCAAGCAGAATTCCTCTGGTTTAAGAACTGAATAACAGAATAAACAGAAAACAAGGGTTGATCAAAAACAGAAAGCTGAGAAACAAGCTGAGGAAACCTTCACCTCATTCTCTTAGAAAATGTAAATGACCCTCACTGCCACCGAGTGACCAGCACCTTCAACAAGCACTGTCTCAGCTGACAGAGGTGAGTCTTTGCTGGAGCGGAGGAGGGTGTGGCACACAGGTGTACTTGGGGAGAATCACCCTGTCTCTACTGTTACATTTATCCACAGATGTGATTTTTCATCAGGACTGCCTCTGGATTGACAGGGATTTCGGGGAGGCCATGGCAGCAGTTTATTAAAAACAAATAAAAAAAGATTCCCATGATAAATGAGCAATACGGCTATTGTTGCCACTTACCCTGTGAGACAACAGTAAAACCTGACTCTTCTGTGAGCTGAAATCATCTCAGTTGGGGAGCTAAGAAGTTACTAACCTCTAAAACCCCAGTCACTTCCATGAGCGGGACTAGCTCTGCCTTGACACAGTAGGTCAGCTTCTTGGTGAGTTCTCCCAACAGGGCCCTGTAAGCCCAGAACTCCTCAAGCTCCTGCAGAATGCAGAGAGATACACAGAACTGAAATCTCGTAAGTTATTTCAGAATCCAGTACGTGTGATAGGGGGCTCAGAAAGGACTCGCCCTTTGGTAAACTCTGGAAGTTGCATAAAACCAGAGGTGAACAATGACTCTGAGCAAAATTCCTATGAGCAAACACGGCAGAGGTGGAGGGATTTGAACAGAACGGTTTTAGGACGAGGACAGAGAGTGTAAACTGAGAGATAAGTCAACAGGAAGAATGCTAGGGAGGGGAGCTCAGGAGAGAGGGAACACATGTATACCTACGGCCGATTCATACTGACAGCAAAAAACATCACGATACTGTAATTATCCTCCAATTAAAATAAGAAAATAAATATTTTAAAAAAGGGTTCTGTTCACCTTGATCAAAACATAACAAGATGTGCAAAGCGTGTACCATCTAGTAATGGAATTACCTCACAGAAATGTAACACACAGGAGGAGAATGCCGCAGCTCCAGAGAGAAGGCTTTGTATATATCCTCGAGGCATGTTAAACTTTTCAGACACGCTCCAAATGTTGGTCTCTTTGAGCAAAGTATAAAGAATGAAAGACAGGTACAGTCTGTTGACAATGTTCTTGTCCACCTTCTAGAAAGACACAAATAAATTCATTTATTGGACCTGCTTAAAATGTACATCCCATTCAAACTGGACAAAAGGTAATGAGAATGAAGCTGCACACGGCAGAGACAGGACAGAGTGGTTCTACAGAAATAAATCTAAGTCATAACAAATGTACTTCAGATTAGTTCTAAGTATTATTTTTTCCAAGTCTATAAAAAAAGAGAGATGTCAAACTGTTTCCAATTTAAATTTCCTTCTGTAGCAAGTATAGTGAGTTGAACGGTCCCTCCCCGAAAGATATACTCAATTCCTAACCCTTGGTGCCTCTGAACGTGACCTAATTTGGAAATAGAATCTCTGCAGATGTAATTAGCGAAGGATCTTGAGATAAAACCATCGTGGATATACAGGGGGCCCTTGAGCCCAATAGTCAATGACTGATACCCTTATAAGAGAGAGGACATGAGTGACAGAGAAGGTGGTGTGAAGATGAAGAAGGAGGCAGACTTTGACGAGATGGTGACTACAAGGATCGCTAACCACCATCAAAGGCCGCAAGAGAGGCAAGATGGTTCTTCCTCAAGCCTCTAGAAGGAACCACTCTGCCAGCATCTTGATTTCAGACTTCTGGCCTCCTGACCTGTGACAGAATAAAGTTCTGTTGTTTTAAGACACCTGGTTTGTGCTAACTTGTGATGGCAGCTTTAGGAAAAGAATACGGGAAGAGAAGGAGTTGGGGAAACCTTTACATGTACTGTAGTATTTATAGTGTTGAGTGTTAGTCACTTGGTCATGTCCAGCTCTTTGCGACCCCATGGACTGTAGCCCGCCAGGCTCCTCTGCCCATGGACTTCTCCAGGCAAGAATGCTGGAGTGGGTTGCCATGCCCTTCTCCAGAGGATCTTCCTGCTGGGTCTCCTGCATTGCAGGCAGATTCTTTTACTGTCTGAGCCACTGAGCCACCAGGGAAGCCCCTGGAAGTACTTACAGATTGGGTGTATATATATACACACACACATATACATATACATATATGACTGTGATTATAAATTAGACAAATGTGTTTATTTAGATAAATATGTTAATAAGCTTGTTTATATTGTAAACTAAGAGTAAATACTAGCTTCTATGACTTAGACCTGGTCATGGTAAATAATTAATGTTTCCAGAAGTTAAAACACTGAAAGAGAAATGCTTCCTGTAGTTGACAATTTCTATTCTGTGTATCTGCTTTGGCCTGTGGTGCGTAGTGATTATTTTTTGTGTAAAACATTTCATAGCTAACACCAAGCTAACACAGAAACTGCGTAACACAAGCTTGAAATCAGAGAAAAAAAGAATGAACTTTAAAGAGAAAAGGGAGGTTTAAAATATAAAATTATATCCTCTACTATGGTAAAAGAATGTTTAAGATGAGAACTTAGAATGTTTGAGAGCTTAGATGAGCACATTGAAGAACGTAAGAATTTCAGATTCTGTATGTTTGATACTAGATCACCCTTTTAAAAGATTTAACCTGAAAAAGCATGATAGTTGAATAACAACTAGGAAAAGATCACTTTTTAATTTCCCAAATTTAGTGCACCTTCATTATTAACTATAAATTGAGTCAATGCAGATTTTTGCTTAGAATGTATTTTCTAAGCCAAGAAAAATGACATGATTATATTACATGGCGAGATAAGTCACTTTATGCCAATTTAAAGATCTTTTACAAGAAATGTTTAAAGAAAAGGTCCGTTTCAATGTGGAGAAATCAAGTAGATTTTAAGCAAATATGTTCTCTAGAAATCTTTTTAAAAAGATACTTCTAAAGTATTAAACTAGTAACTCGTTCATTTGTAATTAAGATAAAGTCATGCTCATACTATTTTAAATAATTGTAAATTGAACAAACATTTATTGACTTTTATAAAAGGTAACAAAAATAAATTCTGATTCAAGTTTCAACAGATGTATTATTGTAACATGATTTTATAAACGTTTATTACTTGGTAATGAGCTCCAAATTAATATTTTTTAAAAATATATTTTAGAGTTTGAAACAAAAGGTTTAAGAAATATTTTTATTCAACATTCTGAAGGTCTAAACAATAGTCACTTCTGAGGTAAAAGACCCAATCTAAATACTGACAACAGGAATACTGAAGTACCATGCATTTATACTTTTATGATAGCTCAATACAGGGGACAGCTACACCATTCAATTCAAATGTAAGTAAAACATATTCCATTTTTCAAAATGAAACTAATATCTAGTATAAATTTAAGAGATATACAGGGAAATGGTAGGTAAGATCAATAGGCTTCGATGAAGATTAGATTACCAAAGAAAATGAAAATTGAAAAAAAAACTGTAATTATTATGAGGTAGAAAATTATGTTAACTAAGGAAATGAATGTATGTTTGCCAGAGAATTATTTTCACTTCTCGTACAGTTAGTGGCGCATTCAGCACTTGATTCTTGTTTGTTGACTTAACTTTAAAAGGCAAAAATATAAGATATCACACAAGAGTCCTTGTCTTCTCTGCTTCAACCTTCCAAAATGCTTTATGTACTTCAAGTACATTGGTAGTTCTTTGGGACAACGAAAAGCACCAACAAAAACAAAAATCCAAAAACTCATCTTATGTTAGAACTCCTAATGCCAAGTGGATTCTTAAGAAAAAGTTTCTAGAAAACTTTTCTCCTGTGAACTGAACTTATTTCAGGATTCTTTTCTATAACATTGTGAAAATATCTTACAATTGTTATAATTTAAACCATAATAAATAGCCTAAGAAAAATAGGTTAATAAGGTTTACCTTTTCCTATGCTAAGAGCCTTACATGTGCATGACTGTTTTAGAAATACAAAGGTACACAAAAAAGGGCCATCACAACCACCCAGAAATAACATTATTTTTTAAAAGAAAACCTAAATTTCTGGTCTGCAGATGTTTTGAATAGTAAAGTGGGAATTATATTAAAGATGAAAAAAGTGAACCAAAACAACCAAATCAACAAAGGAGATGAGATGACAGCATTAATTTTGTTACATGAACTTGGCTATTTAGGAAAGAAAAAAAAAAAGACTATGGTACTTACCTTCCTAATAGCTTGACCTGATGCTTTCTTCCCAATATAGTTCTCAGAGACTCCAACCAGAGCAGTGACATTTTGTTCTGCTGGACTGAGTTGGTTAAACTACACAAAAAAAGAATATAGAGAAAAATTAAATTGTAACTTTAAAAAGTCTGCCATTAACCAAATCTAGTAGTCATATCACATTTTCATTATTATAAAAGCTATGAAAAAATAACACAAATTTTACCTATAAGTATTGCAAATACTGTATTACAAGTAATACAAATAACACAAGTATTTACTTACAAGCTTGCAATATTTACTTACAAGCTTTACAATATTTTTAATGTATTATTAAAATATAACAGACTTTAGTAGAATGAACTTAAAGACATGGCCGCAAATACTGTAACCATGGTCTGATTTTCATGGACTGTGTTTATGTTTCATATGGGAGATGCCTGTTGGGGAGAGAGAGGAGAGAAAGCTTTTGGAAGTAACTGCATTGCTTATATACATGTGTTTGTGTGCATGTGCTCAGTCATGACCAACTCATGGACTGTAACCTGCCAGGCTCCTCTGTCCATGGGATTCTCCAAGCAAGGATACTGGAGTGGGTTGCCAATTCCTGCTCCAGGGGATCTGTCCAACCCAGGGATCAAACCTGGGTCTCCTGCATTGGCAGGTAGATTCTTTACCACTATGCCACCTGGGAAGACCCGCATACTGCCACTGCCTGTTTACAGTAAAATCATAGTAGACTGTACTTGGTTTTGTAACAGGTACAGCCAGTTTCGCCTTGCCAATGGCGATAAAGAGGATTATTCCTTCTCAGGTATCAACATCACTGGGTTTGGTGTGACAGGACGTGACACTGTGTGTGACTCTGATAGAGCTTTCATGTAATTAAACTCTCAACCATCAGCAATGGTTTTCTTTACATTTCAGGCATTAGAAAATGGAGTGGTCACCACATCCCAAGAGTAACCACCTTGAGGGGATGGGGACCAGGCATGGTCCTTTTTTCTCTTCTGCACCTTTCTTCAGTCTTTTTTCTGGCTATGAAAATATACTTGAAATTGGGCCTTTCATCTGTCGAAAGGCCCAATTTCAAATATACTTTAATAGCAAAAAAAATGAATAATCACACGATAAAAATCATATTGTGATTATTTTAGCCTGTATTGCAAAATCTTATCTTCTCACCTGCCTGAAGTATATCATCCAATCAGGGTCACACTGAGAAGCCATATCATAGGGAGTTGTTAAGTAGATTAGATGAAGAAGGCTTTCCAGCATAAGTCCCTCAAGACCTTTCTTCAAGTCTCTGTAAAGAATGTCACAATAAGCCAAATCTATTGTTCCTAAAAGAAAGACACAAAGAGTTCATTTTTCATAATCACCAAAGGAGGAAAGAGGTGATTTTAAAGAAAGTCTGGTTTACCTAAACAAAGCAAAAGTCTTGAGGGACTTCCCTGGTGGTTCAGTGGCTAAGTCGCCACACTCCCAGTACAGGGGGCCCAGGTTCTATCCCTGGTCAGGGAACTAGATCTCAACCTGCCACAAATAGGAGTTCAAGTGCCACAACTAAAGATCCCTTGCCCCCAAATAAATTAAAAAAAAAAAAATTCTTTACAATTTTTTACTATGTAACTTAGCACAAAACTTAGGTCATTTTGATATTATAGTATCCATCAACATTTAATAAGTACATACCTTCTGACCTAATTAATTTATTCTTGGGAATCTAACCTAGAGAAACATTTCCACACACATCCAAAAATACATGAACACAGATACCCTTGTTTATAACAGAGAAAAATCAGAAACAGTGTAAATGTCCATCAAAAGGGGAATGGTTAAATACATTACAGTATCCATAGTATAGATAACCATTGTACTAAAATAAAAATGAGGTAGATTTAAAGGGATTGATGTGGGAAGATGCTCATTATTATTATTTTTTCATTTTTTCATGATATTTTTTAAGTGAGAAAAGCAAGCTGCCTCCAAACACTTATACTATGCAATATGTATGTGTGTGCATGTGTGTGTGCTATGTATACATATATGTGAACATATATATATATGCATACATACATGTAATACAAACATAAATATACATATACAAAATATTTGGAAGAGTATATATACCAATTTGTTATGAAATTTTCAGAAAATGTCTGGAAAGATACATACCAAATTGCTACTCTTGGTAGGATACTAAGATTTGTATGATTACTGGGGGAGTTGAGCATAAAGGAGAGGGGACCATCTTTTTCTTCATGTATTTTTACAGTATTCTAAATTACTTGCAATTCAAAACATTTTTCAGCTTTTAAAAATTGAAGTAGTTTAACAGTTTGTAAGATAAGATTATTATTATTAATATGAAATTACAAATCTAATTTAGAGTTACAGAAAATTTCTATTTTTCCCAATGCATTTCCTCAGATTCACAGTCAGATTCAGGTAAGCTCTTACCCTTAAAAGAAGCTCGTCCCAACTTTGTGATATGAAAATTATTTTGGAACTCTTCTTCAGAGCCATAAATAGTATCTTTTTGTAGAAGTCCTTTTTCTGTCAAGTATCTAAGCGATTCCATAGTTATTTCCCAGAGACTTTTTTCTTTCAACAAAACCTTTTGCTGAACACCAAAAAACGTACCACTCATAAAACGATATATGTCATCCAGATTTGTTGCAATCTGAAACAATTCAGGATACCATTAGAGCAGCTGTTCTAATTCAAGGCATCATTTTGAATGAATAATTCATCAACATGAGGACTCATTTCCATACCTCAAAGCTATTCAAATAAAAAATCATTATAAAATCTACATAATTGCATAAATGTACTTTTATAATAATATTTTTAAATGACAAGAAAAAACAATTGAAGAGAGAATATATTTACCATACTTATACTCTTAATGAAGACATCTACACATTTCTGATTCAAAAACTCCTTAGGTTTTTGAGTAATTTTTCACAGTATCTCCAAAGCTGTGTCCTCTGCTCACTCCCCACCAGTTATCACTAACTCCCACTCAGCCTCCTTCAGAAATCCTCCCTCTACCCCCCTCCAGCCACATGTGAAAATATTCTTTAGCTCTAAAAATTGTACTTAAAAAAACACATATGGAAAACACAACTGAAAGTCTCCACTAAAGCAGGATCTGGCAACACTCTCCCTGACATTTTACCTGAAAATAAACAGCAGTTTTCTACCTCTTTTTGTCTCTCGCATCCCCATCTCCTTTCCTTGTTCTTTTGCTGCCTTTTTTTTCTCCCCCCAACTCACTGTTTAAAACTTATAATACAGTGGTGGTATTCAGACGCAGAGCTGACTCTGAGTGTGCATAACTTACATTAGCCAATTTCAATGAAATCAGCATGTTATACTAAAATACAGTTGATCAATAAGCATATTTCTCTCTGTTTCAATTCCGATGATACTTCAGTGGGAAAACTTAAGTAGTAATTTCACAGTAAACCAACATAAAGGATAACAAACAATATTACGGAGCAGGGACATTTCCTAATTTTTTTTTCCTTTTAATAAAAGTCCATCGTTAATATAATATTCATTCAGGCTAAAACTGCACTTTTGAGATATTCAAGAACTGATACTTTATAGATTTATAAATTTTATAATTTTTTTATAGATTTTATAGATTATCAACATACTTCGTTTCTATATTGTTTTTTAACTGAGTACCATTAACACTAGGGGTAAACCAACCAACCAACCCCTCTACTTGATCCTTCTAGCTACCATCACATTACCTTTGTATCCCTCTATAATTGATTTTAACCCACTGGGATAGCTTCTATCTCTGGCTTCTCAAAGCTGGGTTCTCCACTGTTGCCCCAACCTGCAAGTTTAGCCATGACCAACTCCAAAGCCAGACCATAATTCAAGTATTTACTGAGCGGCAATCACACGCCAGGCACTATGCTAGTCACTGGGATTTGGTGATACAGGAGAATAAACGTGGACCTGTCCCAGGGCTTCATTCCTGGGGGGTAAAGTTATCAGCCAAAGAAAGTCACTAACAAGAACACAACTACAAACTGACGGGTGCTACTAAGGAAAGAAGTGTGTTTCTGTAAAGAGCATCCAAGACACTGACTGCACTCGGTGGGAAAGGAAGGCTTCCCCAGGAAGTGTGGTGAAGTGCAAGGCCGATGGTGGAGTAGGGGTGGGCGAGGGTGAAACGAGGCGGAGAGCTGAGACGAATGAGTCCCAGGCTTGCAGACCACTGCGGCAGAAGGGCACAGGACATGAAATGAAAAGAGAGGGACAGTGTGTCTGGAGCGCAGTGTGAGAGCGTGCTGTGAGACGGTAAGGACGCAGAGAGAGGCAGGGGCCAAACCTACACAGCGCTGCTGTTCAGTCGCTCAGTCATGTCTGACTCTCTGCGACCTCATGGACGCAGCACGCCAGGCTTCATAAGGGCTTCCCAGATGGCCTGGCAGTAAAGAATCTGCCTGCCGATGCAGGAGACGCGGATCCGATCCCTGCGTCGGGAAGATCCCCTGGAAAAGGAAATGGCAACCCACTCCAGTATCTGCCTGGAGAATTCCACGGATAGAGGAGCCTGGTGGGCTACAGTTCATGGGGTTGCAAATGACTCAGACAGGATTCAGAGACTAAACAAGACAGTGATAAGGGATCTGGACTCAATCCTAACAGCAGTGGGAAACAACCATTAACAAATTTTAGGCAGAAAGGGATTTATACGTGGGGAAGACTGATCTATTGAAGAATAATATGGAGGGGGTGTGGGAAGGCAGGGCAGAGCTGATGCCAGGAGACCAGCTGGGCGACTATCATAGGGATCTAGGCAGGACCTCAGCACCTGGAAAAGAGAGTGCAAGCAGCCTATGTGACCTCTTTTTGCCTCGGATTCTTTTTCTTGTGAAAGCAGAACTATATTATTTCATTCAAAGGTATACAAAGATCAGAGATAAAACATATCAAGTGTCTAGCAGGGTGTCTGAAACATAGTCGTGAGAAATGATCACTGGAGGCTCCCTGCGTCCCAGGGCGCAACAAGTGTTATGTTCTAATTCCTGGAGTTTCCATCTCTTCCACCCAAAACCTGGTGTCCCCAAGGATGCCTGCCTCCACCTCCTGCCTCTTGACCTCACACTGCCCTTCTCGAATCCTCTCACCCCTATCCCACTGGTTGTTTCTGTCCGGAGGACTTGACTTCTCCTTCAATTCTAACTCCAAAGAGTTTTCTGCCTCTCCACCGCGTCTGTAATTCCAGCCTCTTTCCACAACTAGGGCCCGGTGATGAAGCCCTACCCCAACGTGCAGGAAGAACCCTGATGGGGTTCTCAGCATGGAGCCCAGGAGCCTCTAAGGGCAGGTTTGGAACAGCAGTTGCCTACCAGCTAATATCCTGAGCTGACTCAGCCTGGTCTTCTTGCTGCTGTACTTCAATTGTTAACACAGAATTTAACTGACACTGTTGAGCCCTATGGATCTGGCATTGCAGGCCCATAAAACCACACCCCTGTGACCAAGTCAGATCCCCCAGGATTCCTGTACCTGAGTGCACTGGCCTCAAGTGAAGCCTCAATTCCATTGTCTTGCATGGAGTCCTAACTCATGACATATTCATACTTGTCAGATGTAGATTTTCTTCCCACCTTTTCACTGCTTAAGTAGCATCTTTTGAAGAGAATTATAAAAATATAAGGTCTATTGATTTTTTTCTTTCATGATTTATGTTTTTAGTTTTCCTTATAAGAAATCTTTGCCTACCCTAAGGCATTTCCAAATAAATTTCAGTATTGATCTTAATTTATAAAAAAAAAAAAGAAAAAAAAGAACAAAACCTGTTGAGATTTTGATTGGGGTTGCACAGAATTTATAGACCAATGTGGGAAGAAGTAACATCTGAACAAAAGTGAGCATTCCAATTGATGAACATGGTGTCTCCGTTTATTTAGGTCTTCTTTAATTCCTCTCAGCAGCGTCTCATAGTTTTCGGTGAGATCAATTTACACAGGGTAACAAGAGACGGAGCTGTGACCGGGACACAGCTGTGTGTGACACGGGAGCCCTTGCTCTAAACCAGCACAGAACACTTGGACACGTTCTCCACTGACACGTGACTATGTTACAACTCTTCAGTCTAGTCTTTAAGCACTCTCTCCCATCCTCTCCAACCAAGGCACACAGTCTGCCCAACTTCCCACCCAACTTTCTACTCTTAGGTTATCTTCAGCCCTCCTCTATAGCTACAATATCCAGTCTTTTGACTGTTATTCCACATCATCTTAAGGTTTCTCATCTTTCAATTTAAGTACCCAGAATGGCTTATTCCTTCCCTCTGTTTATTTAAAACCTCTACCTCCTTCAATACTGAGGACTAATTCCTCTTCTTTTCTGTAGCCTTTCGCTCTTAACAATGCCAGGGGATAAAATATTACACCATTCATCTACAAGGCAACCAAAACAGTCTCATGATATCTTTTACTTATCAATTACCTTTCGAACTTTCACTTACACCAATTTGGGATAATAAAGGTAGGCTATATGATAGATTAAGAGTCCTGGATTTTAGTTAGATAAAGCTGAATTCAAACCCTGGCTTTACCAGTTTGGGACTGAGGGGCCTTGGGCACAAGAGAATAAGCCTGAAAAAGAGGTTTTACTCAAGAATAACCTGAAAAAAGAGAGTCAATTTCTAATCCTAGGGAAAAGAGTGTATTTCCACTGTGTCCCACCCAACTTTTTTCTTTTTTTTAAATTTTCTGCCTGATAAAGGCTATACTGACTTCACAAATGGTTATTATGCTCAGAGGACTTACAGGGGATCTTTTCTTACCAAGGCAGAGATGCTGGATTATCTGACGTCAGGACCCATGCTTCTAAGGCTCCTTTATCCCCCACAGTATCCACCAAAGTCTCTTACTTGTAATGGATGCCCAGTTATTATTTGTTCCATACAATTCAAAGGATTAAAAATGCACATATAAATCCAGATTCAGATTTATCATGTCACAGACTGCTCTTTTTCACATTATATAGACGTGAACATTTTTTTCAACTTTCTTTACAGTTTTCAAAACTTTTCAATTGCCACTGTCTCAAATAATAGCAAGAAGATATAAAAATATTAAAAAAAAATACCTTCAAACCAATCAAAGAAAGAAACAAAGCTTGGATTCCCTTGGTGAATTCCTGAACAAGATGGCTATAGCAGTTTTCCAGTGGTCTGCTTATTAACTCCAATACCTACAAGAGTTAAAGCAAACTATGTTTCACATTATAAAAAATAAATTGTGCTTCATATAAAATTTTATAATTTGCATAGATCTTGTGGAGGCTGGGAGAGAGAAAAAACAGACAGACAAAAAAATAAGAATTTAGCAGGTATCCACATGAAAATGGAAGAAGACAGGGAAAATGCTTTTCATTGAAATAGAGAACTATTCAAGCTACTCTTTCTAATGCTTAATCACAGAGGAGAAGGAAACATTATTCAAAGGAATATTAATAATTAATTTTTAAAAGATGATATCAATGGGCGAAATTAAAGATTGAGAAAAGTCAACAAAACAACCAACCAACAACCAGATTATTACCTGTTGCTTGTCTTTTTCTTGCAATATAAGGATACTCTCCCCGACAGAATCTATTCCAGCACGGCCAGCTCTGCCAATCATCTGTTTATACTGATTCTTCTTTAAAAATTCCTTAGCAACATAGGGGGCTCTTAATATAACTCTATGGAATTGATAAAATTAACTAAAAGTTATATTAGATCTATACCATGAGCATCTATTTTTAAACTCTTTATTTCATTATTTTTATATGATATTCAATTTAGTGACATATAACTCAAAATAATATGTAACTACTATTTACCAGTAATCTATGTTATGATGTCCTAGGTTCTTTATGTATATTATCTGTAATCTTACAAAACTTGTGGTGATAATATTCTTATGTACTTTAATTTTCCTTTACAAAGTGGTTGACTGAGGCACAGATAAGTAGCTTATCAAAACCAACAAGATTAGTAATTAACAGAACCATAATTTGCGCTTAAGTCTGCTTAGCTGCAAAGCTTATGATCAATCCACTATAGCAATAATCTCAAAGGTTTTTGATTTGATACTCCATAAATGAAAAATCTGACCACAGGCCACTAACATATGTATATTTATTTACGAATTTGTATTGTCAACTACATAAAATTGCAGATTTCAACTGTTTTTGACCTACAACATGGTGATTTCAATTCTATTTATGTATACAGAAGTCTATAGCCAGCCTTCCTGTTCAAAGGTGAGAGAAAACCTGTGCTATTTACCTAAACTATTCAACCAACTCCTTTATTTATTAATCTCAATGGACAGACAAGATTATCGAATACATGAAGAAAACAAACAACATAGAAGAAAACAATGAGAACATACAGAATATGCATCTGACAGAGACAGATAATACAGGGAACAAAGAAGAACTTTAAAAAATTGAATTAGTATACACAGAAAATTTTGGAGGGTACTGTATTTATAGTAGAAGAACAGAGTACTATAAAGAAAGAATAATAAAAGAAGAGAGTTCTTAGAAATAAAAAATGAATTCATTTAAACAATTCAACTGAAGAACTGAATAATGAGTGAATATAGTTCAGTTCAGCTCAGTTCAGTCGCTCAGTCATATCCGACTCTTTGCGACCCCATGAATCGCAGCACGCCAGGCCTCCCTGTCCATCACCAACTCCTGGAGTTGACTCAAACTCATGCCCATTGAGTCGGTGATGCCATCCAGCCATCTCATCCTCTGTCATCCCCTTCTCCTCCTGACCCCAATCCCTCCCAGCATCAGGGTCTTTTCCAATGACTCAACTCTTCGCATCAGGTGGCCAAAGTATTGGAGTTTCAGCTTCAGCATCAGTCCTTCCAATGAACACCCAGGACTGATCTCCTTTAGGATGGACTGGTTGGATCTCCTTGCAGTCCAAGGGACTCTCAAGAGTCTTCTCCAACACCACAGTTCAAAACCATCCATTTTTCGGCGCTCAGCTTTCTTCACAGTCCAACTCTTACATCCATACATGACCACTGGAAAAACCATAGCCTTGATCAGATGGACCTTTGTTGGCAAAGTAATGTCTCTGCTTTTTAATATGCTGTCTAGGTTGGTCATAATTTTCCTTCCAAGGAGTAAGCATCTTTTGATTTCATGGCTGCAGTCACCGTCCGTGGTGATTTTGGAGCCCCCAAAAAATAAAGTCTGACACTGTTTCCACTGTCTCCCCATCTATTTCCCATGAGGTGATGGGACCAGATGCCATGATCTTAGTTTTCTGAATGTTAAACTTTAAGCCAACTTTTTCACTCTCCTCTTTCACTTTCATCAAGAGGCTTTTTAGTTCCTCTTCACTCTCTGCCATAAGGGTGGTGTCATCTGCATATCTGAGGTTACTGATATTTCTCCCAGCAATCTTGATTCCAGCTTGTGCCTCTTCCAGCCCAGCCTTTCTCATGATGTACTCTGCATATAAGTTAAATAAGCAGGGTGACAATATACAGCCTTGACATACTCCTTTTCCTATTTGGAACCAGTCTGTTGTTCCATGTCCAGTTCACACTGTTGCTTCCTGACCTGCATATAGGTTTCTCAAGAGGTAGGTCAGGTGGTCTGGTATTCCCATCTCTATCAGAATTTTGCACAGTTTACTGTGATCCACATAAAGGCTTTGGCATAGTCAATAAAGCAGAAATAGATGTTTTTCTGGAAATCTCTTGCTTTTTTGATGATCCAGCGGATATTGGCAATTTGATCTCTGGTTCCTCTGCCTTTTCTAAAACCAGCTGGAACATCTGGAAGTTCTCGGTTCATGTATTGCTGAAGCCTGGCTTGGAGAATTTTGAGCATTACTTTACTAGCGTGTGAGATGAGTGCAATTGTGCGGTAGTTTGAGCAATCTTTGGGATTGCCTTTCTTAGGGACTGGAATGAAAACTGACCTTTTGCAGTCCTGTGGCCACTGCTGAGTTTTCCGAATATGCTGGCATATTGAGTGCAGCACTTTCACAGCATCATCTTTCAGGATTTGAAATAGCTCAACTGGAATTACATCACATCCACTAGCTTTGTTGTTAGTTGGGGTATAATTAAAGACTGATATTGTAATGCAGAAAGTAAAGGAGTTACATAACTCATATAGACTGAAAAACATGTAAGAAAAGTTATGAGAAATGAAAGACCAATTTAATTGTCTAACTGAAGTTATAAAAGCAGAGAAACAGAGAAAATGGATGGAAAGATAATACAAGAAATAACTGAAAATAATTAAGATGAAGAAAAGCATAAAACTTTAGACTGAAAGAATGTACCCAAGGGCTATGCCATATAAATCACAAGTAGCTAGAGACTTCTTTGGTGGTCCAGTGGTAAAGAATCTGCCTGCCAAGGCAGGAGACACAAGAGATGTGGGTTAATCCCTGAGTCAGGAAGATCCCCTGGAGTAGGAAATGACAATCCACTGTGGTATCCTTGCCTGGGAAATCCCAAGGACAGAAGAGTCTGGTGGGCTACAGTCCATGTGGTTCTGAAGAACCGGATGCAACTGAGCACACACATTATAAAATGTTGAGGTTAAAGAGAAAAGCCTATGGGGCTGGTGCACTGGGAAGACCCAGAGGGATCGAGTGGAGAGGAAGGTGGAAGGGGGGATTGGGATGGGGAACACATGTAAATCCATGGCTGATTCATGTCAATGTATGGCAAAAACCACCACAGTATTGTAAAGTAATTAGCCTCCAACTAATAAAAATAAATGGGGGAAAAGAAAAAAGAGAGAAAAGCCTACAAGCTTCTGGAAAGGGAAAAACAGCAAGCCTATGTAAGAACAAAAATGTCCACCACTAGAAGAATGCTACAAAGGCTCCTAAGGGAAAACACTGAACCTAGAATTCTGTTCGCTGCGAGGTGTTCAAGTGTGAGGCTAAACTATATAGCTTCAACTATGCAAAGGTTCAAAAATTTTTATTTCCAATGCATCATTTAAAAATAATTACCCAAGGATGGCAAAATAAAAAATGGATCACAGAAAGAAGATGTTCGATACAATGGGCAGTGGTAGGCAAAACAGAACAAAAAACAAAAAACCCCACAAGTATGATATATTGGTAAGTTTAAATAATTATAGATTATAAGATGAGAGAAGCTGATGTTTGGTAGAAACCAACACAACACTGTAAAGCAATTATCCTTCAATTAAAAGTAAATAAATTTTTTTTTAAATGAGAGAAAATTAAAACTCTAGACCTAACATTTTAGGAAACTGCAACAATACATGAGACAGTGTAGAAAAAATATACAAGTGCTAAGACTCTTGTAATGTTGAGCAAAGGATACAGTTATCAATTCTAAAATAATAGAAAAACACATTTGATTACCACTGTTAAAATTTTAAGAGTAACCATTGCTAACAACAGAAATAAAATATATAACTTCCTTTTTTTATTTCAACAATTGTCTGAAAAAATGGAAAACTTGAAGATGGCGGAGGAGTAGGACGGGGAGACCACTTTCTCTCCTACAAATTCATCAAAAGAATAACTGAACGCAGAGCAAACTTCGCAAAACAACTTCTGATCGCTAGCTGAGGTCATCAGGCACCCAGAAAAGCAGCCCATTGTCTTTGGAAGGAGGTAGGACAAAATATAAAATATTAAAAGTGAGACAAAAGAGCTAAGGACGGAGATCCGTCCCGGGAAGGGAATCTTAGGCGGCATTGCTTGGAGTAGGGTCCGGGCCTGAGTGCCCTGAGGACAATCGGAGGGAGCTTCTGTGAGTTGCCAACTTGAACTGTGGGAGACCAAAAGAGAGAGAGTAAATTAACCGGCCCGAACACACTGCCGGCCGTTCGCAGAACAAAGGGACCAAGAAACTCCAGAGAAGAGCTCGCAGGCTACGGACCAACCCAGCCCCGCCGGAGGCAGGAGGCAGGGGGGAGGGGAAGGTCGCGGCGAGACACAGGGCGCAGGCACCCGACCGGCGCGGGCGGGGACTGGGGCTGGGGACGCGGAGGGCAGAAGGCGCGCGCACCCGACTGGCGCCAGCGGAAACTGAGACTGGGTCCGCGGAGGGGAGTGGGCGCGCCACACCTGGGGAGAGTGCGCCCACCGAGCCCCTGGCTGCCTGGACCGCTCTGACGGGGAAGGCACAGAGAGCAGGCGCAGCTTTTCGTTCCGCGCTTCTGTGGAACACCCGAGGGCTGGAACCTCGCGCAGCGCGGGGCGCGCTCCATATAGAACAGCCGGGACCCTGAGCAGCGCAGAGGAGAGAGCAGCGCCAGCCCCTCCCGGCAGCGCCGGCCCCTCCCCGCGGAGCGACGGAACTAGCTACCTGAAAAAGAGTCCACCTCCGCCCGCCTGTGTCAGGGCGGAAATGAGGCTCTGAAGACACCGGCAAACAGAAGCCAAATAAACAAAGGGAACTGCTTCAGAAGGGACTGGTGCAACAGATTAAAATCCCCGTAGAAAACACCGACTACACCGGAAGGGCCCTATAGATATCGAGAAGCGTAAGCTGGAACGAGGAGCTATCTGAAACTGAGCCGAACCCACACTGACCGCAACAGCTCCAGAGAAACTCCTAGATATAATTTTACTTTTTTCTCTTTTTTCTTTTTATTTTTTCTCTTTTATTTTCCTTTAAAATCCTCTATTACTCCCCCATTACTCCTTAACTTTCATTTCCATAGATTTTTACGATTTTTTTAATTAGGGGAAAAAAAAATTTTTTTTTTCCTCTTTTTTTTTTTTCTTTTTTTTTCTCTTTTTTTTTCTTTCCTTTTTCTCTTCTATTTTCTATTTTTCTTTTTCTCTTATTTCTTTTAAAGTCCTCTAGTACTCCTCTACTACTCCTTAATTTTCATTTTCAATACACTATAACCCTACAAAAAAAAAAAAAAAAGAAGAGAAGCCCTATTTTTAAACCGAAGATTATTCTCTCCCAATCTTGACTCTCTGTTTTCTACCTCAGAACACCACTATTTCCTCCTTTCCCCTTCTCTTCCCAATCCAATTCTGTGAATCTTTGTAGGTGACTGGGCTACGGAGAACACTCTGGGAACAGACAGCTGCGTAGATCTGTCTCTCTCCTCTTGAGTCCCCCTTTTTCTCCTCCTGCTCATCTCTATCTCCCTCCTCCCTCTCCTCTTCTTCATGTAACTCTGTGAACCTCTCTGGGTGTCCCTAACGGGGGAGAATCTTTTCGCCATTAACCTAGAAGTTTTCTTATCAGTGCTGTATAGTTGGATAAGTCCTGAGACTATAGGAAGAATAAAACTGAAATCCAGAGGCAGGAGACTTAAACCCAAAACCTGAGAACACTAGAAAACTCCTGACTACATGAAACTTTAAGTAATAAGTGACCGTCCAAAAGCCTCCATACCTACACTGAAACCAACCACCACCCAAGAGCCAATAAGTTTTAGAGCAAGACATACCACGCAAATTCTCCAGCAACGCAGGAACATAGCCGTGAACGTCAACATACAGGCTGCCCAAGGACACACCTAACACATAGACCCATCTCAAAACTCATTACTGGGCACTCCATTGCTCTCCAAAGAGAAGAAATCAAATTCCACGCACCAGAACACTGACGCAAGCTTCCCTAACCAGGAAACCTTGACAAGCCAATCGTCTAACCCCACCCACGGGGTAAATCCTCCACAATAAAAAGGAACCACAGACCTCCAGAATACAGAAAGCCCACTCCAGACACAGCAATCTAAACAAGATGAAGAGGCAAAGAAATACCCAACAGGTAAAGGAACATGAAAAATGCCCACCAAGTCAAACAAAAGAGGAGGAGATAGGTAATCTACCTGAAAAAGAATTTAGAATAATGATAATAAAAATGATCCAAAATCTTGAAAACAAAATGGAGTTACAGATAAACAGCCTGGAGACAAAGATTGAAAAGATGCAAGAAATGTTTAATAAAGACCTAGAAGAAATAAAAAAGAGTCAATTAAAAATGAATAATGCAATGAATGAGATCAAAAACACTTTGGAGGGAACCAAGAGTAGACTAACGGAAGCAGAAGATAGGATAAGTGAGATAGAAGATAAAATGGTGGAAATAAATGAAGCAGAGAGGAAAAAATAAAAAAGGATCAAAAGAAATGAGGACAACCTCAGGGACCTCTGGGACAATGTGAAACGCCCCAACATTCAAATCATAGGAATTCCAGAAGAAGAAGACAAAAAGAAAGGCCATGAGAAAATACTTGAGGAGATAATAGCTGAAAACTTCCCTAAAATGGGGAAGGAAATAGCTACCCAAGTCCAAGAAGCCCAGAGAGTCCCAAACAGGATAAATCCAAGGTGAAACACCCCAAGACACATATTAATCAAATTAACAAAGATCAAACACAAAGAACAAATATTAAAAGCAACAAGGGAAAAACAACAAATAACACACAAAGGGATCCCCATAAGGATAACAGCTGATCTATCAATAGAAACCCTCCAGGCCAGAAGGGAATGGCAGGACGTACTGAAAGTAATGAAAGAGAATAACCTACAACCTAGATTACTGTATCCAGCAAGGATCTCATTCAGATATGAAGGAGAATTCAAAAGCTTTACAGATAAGCAAAAGCTGAGAGAATTCAGCACCACCAAACCAGCTCTTCAACAAATGCTAAAGGATCTTCTCTAGACAGGAAATGCAGAAAGGTTGTATAAACGTGAACCCAAAACAACAAAGTAAATGGCAACGGGACCACACCTATCAATAATTACCCTAAATGTAAATGGGTTGAATGCCCCAACCAAAAGACAAAGATTGGCTGAATGGATACAAAAACAAGACCCCTATATAGGCTGTCTACAAGAGACCCACCTCAAAGCAAGAGACACATACAGACTAAAAGTGAAGGGCTGGAAAAAAATATTTCATGCAAACGGAGACCAAAAGAAAGCAGGAGTCGCAATACTCATATCAGATAAAATAGACTTTCAAATAAAGGATGTGAAAAGAGACAAAGAAGGACACTATATAATGATCAAAGGATCAATCCAAGAAGAAGATATAACAATTATAAATATATATGCACCCAACATAGGAGCACCACAATATGTGCGGCAAACGCTAACGAGTATGAAAGAGGAAATTAATAGTAACACAATAATAGTGGGAGACTTTAATACCCCACTCACAACTATGGATAGATCAACTAAACAGAAAATTAACAAGGAAACACAAACCTTAAATGACACAATGGACCAGCTAGACCTAATTGATATCTATAGGACATTTCACCCCAAAACCATCAACTTCACCTTTTTCTCAAGTGCACACGGAACATTCTCCAGAATAGATCACATCCTGGGCCATAAATCTGGTCTTGGAAAATTCAAAAAAATTGAAATCATTCCAGTCATCTTTTCTGACCACAGTGCAGTAAGATTAGATCTCAATTACAGGAAAAAAATTGTTAAAAATTCAAACATATGGAGGCTAAATAACACGCTTCTGAATAACCAACAAATCATAGAAGAAATCAAAAAAGAAATCAAAATATGTATAGAAATGAATGAAAATGAATACACAACAACCCAAAACCTATGGGACACTGTAAAAGCAGTGCTAAGGGGAAGGTTCATAGCATTACAGGCTTACATCAAGAAACAAGAAAAAAACCAAATAAATAACCTAACTCTACACCTAAAGCAATTAGAGAAGGAAGAAATGAAGAACCCCAGGGTTAGCAGAAGGAAAGAAATCTGAAAAATCAGGGCAGAAATAAATGCAAAAGAAACTAAAGAGACCATAGCAAAAATCAACAAAGCTAAAAGCTGGTTTTTTGAAAAAATAAACAAAATTGACAAGCCATTAGCAAGACTCATTAAGAAACAAAGAGAGAAAAACCAAATTAACAAAATTAGAAATGAAAATGGAGAGATCACAACAGACAACACTGAAATACAAAGGATCATAAGAGACTACTACCAGCAGCTCTATGCCAATAAAATGGACAACTTGGAAGAAATGGACAAATTCTTAGAAAAGTATAACTTTCCAAAACTGAACCAGGAAGAAATAGAAGATCTTAACAGACCCATCACAAGCAAGGAAATCGAAACTATAATCAAAAATCTTCCAGCAAACAAAAGCCCAGGACCAGATGGCTTCACAGCTGAATTCTACCAAAAATTTAGAGAAGAGCTAACACCTATCTTACTCAAACTCTTCCAGAAAATTGCAGAGGAAGGTAAGCTTCCAAATTCATTCTATGAGGCCACCATCACCCTAATTCCAAAACCAGACAAAGATGTCACAAAAAAAGAAAACTACAGGCCAATATCACTGATGAACATAGATGCAAAAATCCTTAACAAAATTCTAGCAAACAGAATCCAACAACATATTAAAAAAATCATACACCATGACCAAGTGGGCTTTATCCCAGGAATGCAAGGATTCTTTAATATCCGCAAATCAATCAATGTAATACACCACATTAACAAATTGAAAGATAAAAACCATATGATTCTCTCAATAGATGCAGAGAAAGCCTTTGACAAAATTCAACACTCATTTATGATTAAAACTCTCCAAAAAGCAGGAATAGAAGGAACATACCTCAACATAATAAAAGCTATATATGACAAACCCACAGCAAGCATCACCCTCAATGGTGAAAAATTGAAAGCATTTCCCCTGAAATCAGGAACAAGACAAGGGTGCCCACTCTCACCACTACTATTCAACATAGTGTTGGAAGTGCTGGCCACAGCCATCAGAGCAGAAGAAGAAGTAAAAGGAATCCAGATAGGAAAAGAAGAAGTGAAACTCTCACTGTTTGCAGATGACATGATCCTCTACATAGAAAACCCTAAAGACTCTACCAGAAAATTACTAGAGCTAATCAATGAATATAGTAAAGTTGCAGGATATAAAATTAACACACAGGAATCCCTTGCATCCCTATATACTAACAATGAAAAAACAGAAAGAGAAATTAAAGAAACAATACCATTCACCATTGCAAGAAAAAGAATAAAATACTTAGGAGTATATCTACCTAAAGAAACAAAGGACCTATACATAGAAAACTATAAAACACTGATGAAAGAAATCAAAGAGGACACAAACAGATGGAGAAACATACCGTGTTCACGGATTGGAAGAATCAATATTGTCAAAATGGCTATTCTACCCAAAGCAATCTATAGATTCAATGCAATCCCTATCAAGTTACCAACGGTATTCTTCACAGAACTAGACCAAAGAATTTCACAATTTGTATGGAAATACAAAAAACCTCGAATAGCCAAAGTAATCTTGAGAAAGAAGAATGGAACTGGAGGAATCAACCTGCCTGACTTCAGACTCTACTACAAAGCCACAGTCATCAAGACAGTATGGTACTGGCACAAAGACAGAAATATAGATCAATGGAACAGAATAGAAAGCCCAGAGATAAATCCACGAACCTATGGACACCTTATCTTTGACAAAGGAGGCAAGGATATACAATGGAAAAAAGACAACCTCTTTAACAAGTGGTGCTGGGATAACTGGTCAACCACCTGTAAAAGAATGAAACTAGAACACTTTCTAACACCATACACAAAAATAAACTCAAAATGGATTCAAGATCTAAATGTAAGACCAGAAACTATAAAACTCCTAGAGGAGAACATAGGCAAAACACTCTCCGACATAAATCACAGCAAGATCCTCTATGACCCACCTCCCAGAATATTGGAAATAAAAGCAAAACTAAACAAATGGGACCTAATGAAACTTAAAAGCTTTTGCACTACAAAGGAAACTATAAGTAAGGTGAAAAGACAGCCCTCAGATTGGGAGAAAATAATAGCAAATGAAGAAACAGACAGAGAATTAATCTCAAAAATATACAAGCAACTCCTGAAGCTCAATTCCAGAAAAATAAATGACCCAATCAAAAAATGGGCCAAAGAACTAAACTGACATTTCTCCAAAGAAGACATACAGATGGCTAACAAACACATGAAAAGATGCTCAACATCACTCATTATTAGAGAAATGCAAATCAAAACCACAATGAGGTACCATTACACGCCAGTCAGGATGGCTGCTATCCAAAAGTCTACAAGCAATAAATGCTGGAGAGGGTGTGGAGAAAAGGGAACCCTCTTACACTGTTGGTGGGAATGCAAACTAGTACAGCCACTATGGAAAACAGTGTGGAGATTTCTTAAAAAACTGGAAATAGAACTGCCATATGACCCAGCAATCCCACTTCTGGGCATACACACTGAGGAAACCAGATCTGAAAGAGACACATGCACCCCAATGTTCATCACAGCACTGTTTATAATAGCCAGGACATGGAAGCAACCTAGATGCCCATCAGCAGATGAATGGATAAGGAAGCTGTGGTACATATACACCATGGAATATTACTCAGCCGCTAAAAAGAATTCATTTGAACCAGTCCTAATGAGATGGATGAAACTGGAGCCCCTTATATAGAGTGAAGTAAGCCAGAAAGATAAAGACCATTACAGCATACTAACACATATATATGGAATTTAGAAAGATGGTAATGATAACCCTATATGCAAAACAGAAAAAGAGACACAGAAGTACAGAACAGACTTTTGAACTCTGTGGGAGAATGTGAGGGTGGGATATTTCAAAAGAACAGCATGTATACTATCTATGGTGAAACAGATCACCGGCCCAGGTGGGATGCATGAGACGGGTGCTCGGACCTGGTGCACTGGGAAGACCCAGAGGAGTCGGGTGGAGAGGGGGGTGGGAGGGGGTATCGGGATGGGGAATACGTGTAGATCTATGGCTGATTCATATCAATATATGACAAAAAAAATAATAATAATAAATTAAAAAAAAAATGGAAAACTTACTAAGTGACAGATTTTGAAAACAAAAGAATCGAAAAAGATATAGTTGGCAAAATATATATATATATAGTTCTAATGTTCAAAATAAAGTCACTCTGAGGAAAACAAGGACTTATTCTATTGTCAAAAGGTGTAATTCAGCCACAAGATATTTGGAATAAACTATTATATACCTAAATAGTTGTGAAATACAAAGCAAAAAATTGTAAAAATGTAAAGAGGAGAAGTTGATAATTCCATAATTACAGTGGGAAACTAACATACGTCTCTGGAACTGACAGATCAAAGAATCACAGGGAAAACAGAGGAGCTGATAACATGACTAATAACTGCAATCTCATTGAGATATATAAAAGTGCATACCCAACATAAAATATATAGTTTAAAGCTCTTGGATCATTTTAAAAATTGACCATTTATTTGGAAAAAGTCACAAATTTTAGCGTCATCAATAACTAAGAGTGGAAATCAACTGCACAGGCCCACAGCTTTGGTAATAATTGAAAAGGTAAACAAGTATCTACTCTGAAAAAAAAAAAAAGATACTATTAATAGACTCAAAAGTCTTCATAGATGATGCAACTGAGCACACACATTATAAAATGTTGAGGTTAAAGAGAAAAGCCTACGGGGCTGGTGCACTGGGAAGACCCAGAGGGATCGAGTGTCAAGGTGTCAAGGAAATCTCTATGTTAAATAAACTCTTTCAGATTAAAAAAAAAAAGAATGGTCGAAAGCTTGCCAACTGTTTCTACATAACTAGAATAACAAATCCTAATATCAAAACCAGATAGGGAGAGGACTAAAGAAAGAAGGAATAATACTAGCAAGAGATCTACTAAGGGACTTCCCTGGTGGTCCAGTGGTTAAGAATCTGTCTTCCAACGCAGGGGACACAGGTTCGATCCCTGGCTGGAGAACTAAGATCCCTCCTGCAGTGGGGCAACTGAACCTGCTCACAACTAGACAGAAGCCCATGTGCTGCAACAAAGAGGCCATGAGGGGCAGCTAAGATCAGACACAGCCAAATATAAACTTAAAAAAAGAGAGAGAGATCTACTAATGCCATTTTTCATTAAGGTATTAAAGGAAATTAACCAAACAATCAACTCAGCAAATGCTGAAGAAAACATTTGATAAATTCGCATTCATTACTGAAAAAGAATAAAACAATTAAAAAAAAAAAAAAAAACCTTTTGGCAAGCTGGGAACTGAAAAGTTTGGAGCCGGCCAATAATGGCTGTGTCTTACCTTCTCGCAGGCAGGTTAATGCCTGCCGCGAGGGTGGATGTGCAGGTGAAGAGGCAGAGGACCCCTGTGGAGTAGGCCTCCTCCAAGAGCTTCCTTTCGTTGCTGGTTAAGCCACTGTGGTGATAAGCAACTCCGAATGGGATGGTGTGCTTTAACACACGACACAGGTTGCCACCGCTGACATTCTTCAAGTTCTTAATCAACTCCTGTTTTTCTTTCTCTTTGTGCTTCAGATATTCCCTAGGGAAAAGATCTGTTAGAACCCTTGATCTTATAGGGACAGAGCATTTGAATTTGAATTTTAGTAGCTACATGTAAACATTTTCCTTTTAAAATCGTGTTACTTTTATTGACCTAAGTACATAAAATGTTCTTAGAATTGTAATTCCGATTTCATTAACAGGCAGTTTCTCTCAACCTATTTGGGGATCACAGAGTCCTATGAAAATCTGCTTAAAGTTAAGGGAAAAAACAGATATTCACATTAATACAACACTCTGCACCTAATTTCAGAAGTGTTGTGTACTTCCTGAAGTTCAATCCTGTACTTCCTATGAATTCATGAATGCTGGGTTTAAACATCTGCTCTAGAAGTTATATGTTTTTTTCACAAGAAAATACATCTTCAGTGAAGATTAATTGCTTTGTCATAAATATTCTTCTCTGAAGAGAAAAATATATATATATATTATTAAAGCATATGAATTATATGTAAAACACTACCTAAACATTAGCACTTCAGAAGCCCCAGTAATATCCTACAATGCCTCCTTATCTAGAAGCACCTATGTTTTTCAATTCCCTTCTAGAAAAGGAAAAAAGGAAAGACTAAGTACAACTACTAATTGACTATAAAGCAAAAACTTCTGAATACCAGGAGCAAACAAATATAGTCTATGTGCGTGCTAAGTCACTTCAGTCACGTCCAACTCTTTGCGACCCTATGGACCGTAGCCCGCCAGTCTCTTCTGTCCATGGCATTCTCTGGGCAAGGATACTTGGGTGTGTTGTCATGCCCTCCTCCAGGGGATCTTCCCTACCCAGGGACCGAACCCAGCTGTGTTCTTTACCACTAGTGCCACCTGGGAAATCCGAAAAATATAGTCTAACATATAAATATAATACACACAGCTTTTGTAGCAAACTCGTTGTAGCTTGTTATATTGTTGTAGCAAGCTTCATGGAAAGCACAGACAGCTCTGACTGGTGCCAAATGTACAAGTTCAGTAATTTCATAAGAAATTGAGAAATGGGTGGCAAAGAGACAATGAACAATGGGGCAGGAAGTGATCCAGAGTCAACAGTGAAAGAACCAAAAGTGACAGCTGGGTAGGGAGCTATTGACTTTATGTTACTATTTTCCAGTCAGAGCTTGAGGTCCTGAAAGGGACAAATTCTTCTCAAGGAATTAAGTCTTAAGGACAATTACCCTATAATTTAAGAGAAGGGAGACATTATTTGTAAATGACCAGATAAGACATGGATCTATGGAGAAGGGTTTTGTGGGGGGAAGTTGAGATGTGAGCTGGGTCCTGAAGAACAGGTTAGAGGTGGCAGTTGATAGCTTAGTGGTGAACAATACTGCCAGATTTGTCATCTCCGAAGGAGAAGCTTTAACTCCGGGACCAAAGACAGTCTCAGTCACTTGGAGCTTTGTGTAGATTTTATCTAAAGTTAAAGTGACAGAAAAAGCTTCTGACAAAGACATCAGAAGAGGGCAGAGAGTACCCGCCTCACTCATTTAAGTGGGGCCTTATACACTGCTCACCTAGCTGCTGAGAACAGATAAAAAACACTCCAAGGCTGTGAGAATTTAGCCCAGACCCTTTCCCAAAACATACACCCTGGGATGACATCAGCACAAGATTAGCCAGAAGGAACAGCTTAACCCAGAGCTCAGGGCTGTGGAAGTTTTTACCCAGACCTTCTCCCACAACATACATCCAAAGCTCAAAAAAAGGCATGTCCTTGAACAAGAGATACTGCTGCCTACAAGGCCTACTTGTCTATGTTAAAAGAATGCAAAAAAGAATGTTGACCTGCTCCTTAAAGGGGCCTTAGGCTTGGACTCCTTATAGACCTGCCTAAGCTAACTTTTTACAGTGAGGCGGTGGGGAAGTACATTATTGGCAGAAGGTAAAGCATGATCGCAGGCATGGAAATGGGTGGTTCAAAGCATAAACAAAGGCGGCAAGTAGGGACGTCCCTGGTGGTCCTGTGGTTAAGGATGTGCCTGCCAATGCAGGGGACATGGGTTCAATCCCTGGTCAGGAAAGATTCCATATGCTGCAGAGCAACTAGTCTGTGTGCCGCAATACTGGGCTTTAGAGCCCATGATCTGCAACGAGAGAAGCCACTGCAATCAGAAGCCTGAGCAGCACAGCCAAGAGCAGCCCCTGCTCGCTGCAACTAGAGAAAGCCTGTGTGCGGCAACGAAGGCCCAGCACAGCCAGAAATAAATGAATAAAAGAAGACAAGAAGTTCAATCTGGATGATGTGCTGGGTAGATAAAGAGTAGAAGAAATAAGGATGAAAAAGTAAGTTGGGTCAGATTTTAGCATGAATCTAGGCTAAGAAGCACTGTGGTATCACTATTAGGGAGATTTTTAGGGAAAGTGATACAATCAGAGCTTTGGCCATTGTCAGGAAATAGTGTTTAAAAGACATTCTTTACTTAGAAGTCTAAAGCACTAACAGCCATAAAAAAGATAATTTTCCTTGAGGTTGAGACAATCACTTGGGGAAAACTCTGCTTCAGTCTTTGCACTTAAACACACATAATAAGCATATTCTAGGAGACTGTACTATACCTGCTTCCTGTGAAAGTTATGATTAGGAGGCAAATAATTAAGATAAGGGCTGATACTCCATGACTTTCAAGAAATTATCTTTTGAAGATACTACTGAGATCAGAAACCATTTAGCCCTAGATTATATTCATCTATGTATAAATTACAGAAAAACAGAAAAAAGTATGCTCTAAATATGACAACATTTTAGTTAACAGCCACCAAGATGGGAGCTAAACTATTTTATTGTTTGTTGTTCAGTTGCTCAGTTGTGTCTGACTTTGCGACCCCATGGACTGCAGAACACCAGGCTTCCCTGTCCTTCACCAACTCCTGGAGCTTGTTCAAACTCATGTCCACTGAGTCAGTGATGCCATCCAACCATCTCATCTCGTCCTCTGTTGTCCCCTTCTCCTCTTGTTTTCAATCTTTCCCAGCATCAGGGTCTTTTCCAGTGAGTTGGCTCGTCGGATCAGGTGGCCAAAGTATTGAAGCTTCAGCTTCAGCATCTGTCCTTCCAATGAATGTTCCGAGTTGATTTTCTTTAGGATTAACTGGTTTGACCTCCTTGCAGTCCAAGAGAATCTCAAGAGTCTTCTCCAGCACCACAGTTCAAAGGCATCAATTCTTCAGCACTTAGCCTTCTTAATGGTTCCGCTCACATCCATACATGACTATTGGAAAAACCACAGCACTATATGGATCTTTGTAGGCAAAGTAATTTCTCTGCTTTTTAATATGCTGTCTAGATTTATCATTGCTTTACTTTCAAGGAGCATCTTTTCATTTCATGGCAGTCACCATCCACAGTGATTCTGGAGCCCAAGAAAATAAAGTCTGTCACTGTTTCTATTGTTTCCCCATTTATTTGCCATGAAGTGATGGGACTGGATGCCATGATCTTAATTTTTTAAATGTTGAATTTTAAGCCAGCTTTTTCTCGTCTTTCACCTTCATCAACAGGCGCTTTAATTCCTCTTCACTTTCTGCCATAAGGGTGGTGTCATCTGCATATCTGAGATTACTGATATTTCTCCTGGCAATCTTGATTCCAGCTTGTGCTTCATCCAGCGTTTCTCATGATGTACTCTGCACAGACTTTAAATAAGCAGGGTGACAATATACAGCCTTAATGTACTTCTTTCCCAATTTTGAACCAGTCCACTGTTCCATGTCCAGTTCTAACTGTTGCTTCTTCACCTGCATACAGATTTCTCAGGAGGCAGGTAAGGTGGTCTGGTATTCCCATCTCCTTAAGAATTTCCCACAATTTGTTGTGATCTATACAGTCAAAGGCTTTAGTGTAGTCAATGAAGCAGAAGTAGGTATTTTTCTGGAATTTTCTAAGGATTTTGAGCATTACTTTGCTAGCATGTGAAATGAGTGCAATTGTGCAATAGTTTGAACATTGTTTGGGATTGCCCTTCTTTGGGATTGGAATGAAACTGACCTTTTCCAGTCCTGTGGCCGCTGCTGAGTATACTCAGGACCTTTACCTTAAGAAAGCAGCAAGTAATATGGAAAATGTATTTAGAGGAAATTTTCCTTCAGAAAGAGTTAAGTCCTATCTCTTTACGAAAGTATCAAGGGTCCATCACAATTCACTAACTAAAGGTTCTGGGGAACCAAATTTTTAAGTACGTCAATATTAAACATCAACATTTACGACCCAAATAAACTATTACCCCCGAAAAGCAAAATAAGTCAAGGGTATAAGTTGACCAACAATCAATCTCATTTCACACAGTCAAAAGTCTGTCTCTAAATTTCCCCATCACTTATTCGGTACTATATTACCTTATTCTAAGAAAACAAATGACTCTCTGAGCATCCCTCAATGATAATTTAATTTCCTTACATTTTTATAATCTACATCAACATTTTAAAGTCAGACTCTGTTACTGAAATGGGAAACACTCCTTGACTTTATCCCAAACATCTGCATCTTTGTGCTAGCCAATGAATTTAACTCTGTATTAGGCCAATCCATGACAGTAGGATTGTGGGGGCAGGTGGAGGAAGGCTGGGTTCAAATCCAGGGTACTGATCTGTGCAGAGTCACACAGCACTGGCTCAGGGGCCCATAAGAAGTCTGAAAAATATGCTAACAGAACACATGGGACAAAAAGGTACAGAGAAAACTAAAACTGTTCATACTTAAGGTCATTTTATACTTATCTCTATAACAGAGCCCATGGTAAAATACTATACAATTACAAAGCAGTACATTTCTTTATTATTTAGCAAGTTCAGTTCCAATGTACACACAATCCAAATGTGAAGCTTACTAAGAAAACAAAGGCAACAGTATTTAATTACAGAGAAAGTTAAGCCAAAGATACGATTAATCCCTACTCTGATAAGTCCTCTGATCACACAGCCCTTCATCCCTACAGTGATTATTGATTAGTCTTCTGATCACATGGTGCTTCCCTGGTAGCTCAGATGGTAAAGAATCTGCCTGCAATGCAGGAGACCCAGATTCGATCCCTGGGTTGGGAAGATCCCCAGGAGAAGGGAATGGCAACCCACTCCAGTATTCTTGCCTGGAGAATTCCATGGACAGACCATGGGGTCGCAACGTATCAGACACGACTGAGTGACTAACACACTGATCACATAGGCCTTCATCCCTACAGTGATTATTGATTAGTCCTCTGATGACACAGGCCAGCAGTTGACCTTGGCTGTATGTTGGACTTGCTTAGAAGCTTTATAAAATAGTGGCACCTGGGTCCCATTCCCAAATATTCTGATTTGTCTTGGAGGTATCTTGGGCACTGAGATTTTAAAAAGGCCCCAAGGTGACTCACTGTGGAGCCAAGCTGTTGTTTAATCAGCATTCTCTTACATGTAGCCTTAGAATTTTTCTCTGGCCATTTCACATCTGTGAATTTCACAGTTCAGCTTTTTTCCCTCAAGGCCAGGACCTTTAGAATCTAGTATAATAACTTAGCATAATGTCTGCAAAAAGTAATCAGTGCTTGTTAAACAGAATACAGGCATGTAGATCATGATAAAAAATGAAACAGAATATTTTTAAAAGATTAACATACTTGCTTAAACTTTTGCATATCATTTCTGCTACGTTTTCACAGTTCTTCTTAGTGGGACAAAAAACTAAGCAGGAATAATTGGGAATAACTTCTGTCACCAGTGCTACCAATTGATCAGGATCCATCTTTTTCAGAGTATCGGAATACTGCACGACAAGATTTAGGAACAAAGTAGTTAGCAGCCAGGAAAGCCTTTCATTTTACCAGTGTGCTTTGAAAGGTAAGTAAATCAACCATAATTTTGAACTCCTCATTTAATAAATATGACCATTTAAAAGAAAAGATGCAACCTATATTACACAGCAAAATGTTAAGTCCCACTTTTGTTATTAGGGTTTTGTTAGGTATATTTAATTTTAAATAAAGGAAGTGAAAATAATAAATTTTATTAATAACTCTATGGCCCGCCCATCTTCACCAAAGCAGAAAAAGTCCACAGAGAGAAACACAAATTGATCCTAATAATAGTCAAAGAACTGCATAAATAAGTTAAACCTCTTGCTATTACTAACAGTTTTCAAAAACATATTCAATCATACTACAGGACATGTTTTCAGAAATACAAAATATATTTATCAAACAGACATAAAGAACTCAAAGAACAAAAAAAAAGTAAAGTTATTTAAAATCTCCTCACTTTCTTCAACTTGACTGAAAACTAATTAAGATACAGATTTAGAATAATATACCTTTAGGTTGTTGTTTAATCACTCAGTTATGTCTGACTCTTTTGCAACCCCATGGACTGTAGCCTGCCAGGGTCCTGTGTCCATGGGATTTCCCAGGCAAGAATACTAGAATGGGTTGCCATTTCCTTCTCCAGGGGGTCTTTCTGACCCAGGGATCGAACCCCTGTCTCCTGCATTGGCAGGTGGATTCTTTACCACTGAGCCACCAGGGAAGCCCAATATACCTTCATGGAATAATAAAACTGCTGTAAAATTCCTTTCTCCCTTTTCAATGTCCTCCATGAAAACCACAGAACATTAGCACAGCAGACATCCATATTTTCATACACCAATATCTGAGCTATACAGCTCACAAATATTTCTTCTTATATTACTGTTGCTGCTGAATGAATAAACATTTATGGGAAAGGTCTCCAAGCTTTCTTGGTCCATGGAGCCCCAAGGTCAAAAGAAAGTTTTGATTATTAGGTAGTCAGGTCCAAAGAACAAGGATGCATTTCTTCACAAATAAGGAGCCATCTGAATAACAATAAATGTCAGTTGAAAAAAAATTTTCATTTCATTCTTAAATAACTATCATAACCCACTAATGAGAAGTATGCACACCTGGGCCCTCCAGTCTTTCAAGCCAGGAAACCCTTATTTCCTGTTCCACATTGATTTTCACATGGTATTTGCTTACAGTAAGTGCAAAAAAAAAAAGAAAGAAAAAATCACCAACTTCACAAAGATATACTATCTTAGGAAGTAATGTAGTGTGATCTAATACTGACATTGGAAACTGTCTGAACCAGTCATTTGTATGGTGTCCAACAGATGTCCCGCATCAGCTTTTTTTCTCTGAAATATATAAACTGTCCCATGGTACCCATGTGACTCCTTTGCGGTGTCCCAGGGCAGCTGGGCACAAAGTCTAGGAACCTCACCATCAGGGATTATCAAGGTTACCTTATAATTAAGGAGGCGTGAAAAAGTCATGCCATTCTCAGCTCTGCTGTCAACTTCATATATTGTGTCATTTATTTTCAGGTATTCTTTTAATTCAACCTTGAATTAAAAGGACATTTGTAATTAATATCATATATAAATTCCTCTTTATAGAGTTTCAAATTTTTTAAAATATGTTGTAAAACAGTACAAAAACTTTATCTTTTCTAAGGTATGCAGAATACTTCAACTTAAATTTCTTTCCCATTTAAGTTTCTTTTTCCTTTAAATCAAAATAGGGATTACTATCCTTGAAGAAATGCTTTTGAATTAAATAGCCACATATCTAAAAGGAAAATCAGACACTTACATTTGTCACAAGAGGAAGTAAAAGTGAGCCAAGTGTTCACTATCTATTATTAAGGAGTTATTTGTGTTACTCCTCCAGATTTAAAAACTTTATTAGTCACCAGTTTTAATGTGAATACCATCAAATTATTTTCAACTTAAGTATCTGTAGACAAAAGAAGTTTGTAAACAGAGCTTACTGAATGTTTTCAAGAATAGCATTGAGAAGCTCAATGCGCTAGCCACTGTACCACACAGCCACCTACAGAACATCACCTAACTTGACAATTAAGGTCAGGAACTATCTCTTGAAAATTCTCATATTTGGTGCAAATATAAAAACATCAAATTTCAAGTTAAAATTTGGTGATTCTAAAAAATTATTTTTTGTAAACCTATTTAGACACAGAGACTACAGAGTACATGTACATTATAAGCTTCTCTCAAATAACTATGAACAACATATACTTACTTTCTTCAAGCCTTTTGGGAACACTGTTATTGGGGAGTTTAAATTTATATCCATGTGAGGTCTTATTTTAAAAAAGCATTATAACTATCAAAACTTAAATCTTTGAAAACATTTTTTAACTTTTAAGATAAACTTTTATATGTGTCAATAACTCAAAATGTGAATCACTAAATTCTCACCAGATGAAAAAATTTACCTTAGAGAATATAAAGTGGAAAAGCAGAATGGGTCTGAAAATTTTCATTCAGTAAGTATTCACTGAAGGCCCGTGAGCCGGGCACCCATCCCGGCCAAGCTCCCTGACCCCACAGTGCATGTTCTCTCCACACAGGCTTGTCAGCATTTAGATACAGTGAGTGGCTCCTTCATCACTCTCAGAATTTTTATACAGTACGTTTGCTAGAAACAGAAGATGGCACATAGCAAATCAAACCTTAGGTACATACTGGTCTAAACTGACTGGTGTAATATTCTGCTTGCAGGAACTCTTGCAGGTCTTCAACATTGTTTAACGTTGCACTCATACCAATAATTTGAGTAGTTTCTAAAAAAAGAAAAAGTATTGAGAAAAATGTGTTATTTAGTATATCATAACAGTAACTTTAGCAACCTTTTTGTGTTTGTAATTTTTCCAGAATGACGTGGGAAAGAGGGGCAGGTAAGACAAACACAGTTGACCGTGAACGAAATGAGGGTTGAGGACACCACCCCTCTGTGCAGGTGAAAATCCGTGTAAAACCTGGAGGTGGCCCTCCTTATCTCCAGTCCTGCCTCTCTGGACTCAACCAACCACAGATCCTGCAGTACTGTAGCACTTACTACTGAAAAAACCCACTTACAAGTGAACCCATGCAATTCAAACCCGTGTTGTTCAACAGTCAACTCTATAAAACCAGACTATTAACCTGGCAGATGATATTACTCAGAAGAGAGGTATAAGCTGGTCACACAAATTGGGAGCCATCAGAACACAAAAAGAATTTGAAGTCATGCGTATGGATGAGAATTAGCAGAAACTGTATGAAGAAGGAAACAAGGGATGAATCTATGGTATAGGATCAACGTATACGATGAACACACTTAGAAAGTAGTGTCACAAAGGAGAACAAAAGGAGAAACTGAAGAGAGCCCTTTTGTTCAAATATCTATTAAGTGTAAGGCACTGGTGACAGAAAGACACATAAATATGTACCAGTATACTTATATAAATAAGTATACAGCAGCAGTATACATAATTATACACATAAGTATACAGAAGCAGCGTATATAAATATACATGGAAGTACACAGCAGCAGTGTACATAAGTATACACATAAGTACCCAGTAGCAGCATGCATAAGTATACAGCAGCAGTATACATAAGTATACAGCAGCGGTGTACATAAGTATACAGCAAACACATGTCCATTATGTGCAGGTACTATGCTAGATGCTTCACAAAGACTCATGCTATCTCCACAGCAATTCAGTGAGGAAGGTTCTATTACTATCCTCCATTTTTGATGCACAAGGAAAAAGAGGCACAGTTACTATCAGTTCAGTTCAGTTCAGTCACTCAGTCATGTCCGACTCTTTGCGACCCCATGAATCCCGCAGCACGCCAGGCCTCCCTGTCCATCACCAACTCTCAGAGTTTACTGAAACTCATGTCCATCGAGTCAGAGATGCCATCCAGCCATCTCATCCTCTGTTGTCCCCTTCTCCTCCTGCCCCCAATCCCTCCCAGCATCAGGGTCTTTTCCAATGAGTCAACTCTTCGCATCAGGTGGCCAAAGTATCGGAGTTTCAGCTTCAGCATCAGTCCTTCCAGTGAACACCCAGGACTGATCTCCTTTAGGATGGACTGGTTGGATCTATACTATATAGTATACCTGCCCAAGGTCACATACAAAGTTAAAAGTGAGCCAGGATTTGAATCCAGCTGCAGAGTCATTACACTGTTCTACCTCTCAGTGCTAACACATGATTGGTCTTACAGAAGGACAATAGAGAAGTGAAAAGAGAATGGTGTTTCAGCACCCAAGGGAAAAAAGAATGAGTACTCAAATACTGAAAAGAAATTAAGACAAGAACTATCAGTGTACACTGGATGTGACAAGTAGATGATCATTCTCCCTTCATCCTCTGCTTTATATTTTTCCATAGAATGTATTACTATCTGATACTATCTGTTTCCTTGTTTATCTGCTTATTATCTGTTCACTTTCACTAAAATATAGGTTTGATAAAGGCAGGGACTTTGTTTTATTCACTGCTACATCCCTAGCACTCAAAATAGGGCCTTACATGCAGTGGGTACTCAATAAACATTTTTTAATCAATGATTATAAAGTGCTACAATCTGCCTAAATAACAGTTATCAAAATTTTAAAAATAATTCTTAAGATTTGATCTTTATGATGGATAATTTTCTATAAACTATTATAGTACCTAATAGGCTATTGCAATAGTATATAAAAATAGATAAACATTTAGAATAAATATATCATATAAATTTAGAAACTATCTGATGGTGTAAAATAGTTCCTTAAAGTGACTATTTACAGACGTTTTTTAAATGATATTGATGGTGGCGATAGCAGCAAACCTTTAGTGTGCTCTGTGCTGAGCATGGCTGAATGCATTGGTCACATGTGTTACCTCATGTAATTCTTACAACAATCCCATAGGTTGATACCATTATTGTGCCCATTTCACAGATGAGGAAAGAGTGGTTGAGTCACATGCCTAAGCACACAGAGCCAGTAAGTGGAGAATACTGGTGGGGACATCTTCAAATGCTAACTTCATTTATCTTCATGATTCTACTCATGCATCCAACAAAAATGTATAAGCTTACTTTAGAAATAAAAAACTAAGAAAGCTTAAGCATCTTACTCTAGGTTACATAATCTAGCTAGTGATAGAATTAACTCTTTTATAGGTCTCTTGATTATAAATCAACTAGTGACCACATTTGAAAAAAAAACTTACTGCTCGTGTAGAGGATTTTTGCCAGAGTCATTTCCAGTATAGCCCCACGGCTTCCTTCACCAATCATGTGCAACTTTGAGATTTAAAAAAAAAAAAAGGATAAAAGTAAATCTGCATATAATACCTACATAAAACAAGCATATATTTGATGAAATGAAGAAGCAATGTTTGCTTTATAACTCAAGCATTTTAGTTATGGTAACTAGAGTACATATACATTATTTCACTGATATTTTAAGTTAATGACGTTATCCCTAGGACAATGTCCTGGCATCACGAATTCATCAGTACTATTATAAAACTGAACATATACACATAAATTTACTCTTCAAGAAACAACTGACACAAAACTGAATTTGATTACCAAGCATTAAATGCCTTCGTCTAAATACTGTCTATATCTTAAAATACTCATCCTCATAAGGTATTAAATGGATACACATAATACTGTTAGTACAATAAAAATGTTGATAAATCAACAAACATAGTAACCAACCTCATCTACAACAACCAGACCCAGACTGCTAATTCTTCCAGTTTCAATCAAGGAGTTCACCAGACTATGTCCTTTTTCAATAGTGGCAATATATAATGATTTCTTTTCCCTTCTTTTAATTGGAGGAAATTTTCCTTTGCTTCCAGCATACTCCTCAACAAAGAAACCCAGTTCTATACCAAAACTTGACAAACCTGAAATCTAGAATATTAAAATAAACAAAAAAAATTCAGATAAATAAGAACTGTATTAAGTGTTCACAGGGATTTAAAAAATCTAAAATAGTGTTTAATATAAATCAATGAGAATAAGGTTACAGATAAAGCATATACATCTAAGAAATGTCATAACTAATGTATTGATCCTTGAAGTGAATGCCACTTTTAAACTATGTAATGAATGTAAAAATAAATTTTAATTCTCTTCTGATATTAAAAAACATCATAACTCATTTATTTTGATAAATAATTGGTTAGTTTCTGCTTGAAAAAGCATGCTAAATATCAGTAGAACATTTGAAATGGAGTTTAATTCACAACTTTAGGGGGAAAAAAACTCTTTCTTAAACAGTTAGTTAGTATTAGAAGAGATTTTTAGTAAGTACACCACACTGCTTCTACACGTCCTAAAAATAATAATTCTCCATCAGTAAGGCTACCTCTTCTCAGTCAAGAAAAAGTTGTTACATTTATTCTAGTTTTTATTTTATCTAGTGTTTATCTAGTATTTATTTTATCTGAAAGCGAGAATAACATTAACAAATACCATTTTAAAAAATCACACCTTTTCTTGAACAATTGCTACATATGGTAGGATCATTAAAACATCTTTTCGTCGGCATAGTAGTTCTTGTAGCATTAAAATCTCAGCCACGAGGGTTTTTCCACCACTTGTTGGCAAGGAATATATTAAATTTTTTCTTTCTTGCACAGATTTCAATGTTAAGCAAGTATGTTGCCATTCTGTGGAATTGAAAAAAGAAGGAAAAAAGCCTTATTTTTCCCTTCTACAAAGTTTTCTAAGAAGAAAAAATCAAATCCTATCCTGTGTAGCATCTTCTCATAGTAATAAATGCAACTATATATAAATATCAAAAATCTCCAATGCATGGTGTGCATACTAGTTCAGGCCTGGTTGGTGGGGTGGGCAACTAGTTCACCCAACTGCCAGCTGCAGACTGAGGTCTAAGATTCCACCGGGCAGGCAGGCCTGCTGGACAAGAGGTATCACCTGCGACATCAGAAGGGCTAAGGGGCCTTTCAGGGATCTGTGTGAATTCTAAGGCCTTTCTCTTATGTTCAGTAAGGACACTGTGTAAGCCTCCCTTCCTCATTCACCCAACAGAGAAACAGAGCGAAGAGGAAAAAAAAAATTGAGAATTTACACAAACCTAGAGACTATTCAACCAGCTTTCACAGGGTGCTGGTTTGAATGGTCTGAATACCATTTTAAACTGATGAGAGGGACTTCCCTGGTGGCCCAGTGGTTAAGACTCCACACTCCCAATGCAGGGGGACTGAGGTTGATCCCTGATGATAGGATAAGATCCCGCATGCTGCATCTAAGATCTGGTGCAGCCAAAAAAAAAAAAAAAAATCCTTAAACTGATGAGATTGCTTAAACCATAAAAGACTAGTGTTATTAACTATAACATCTAGATTTTCCCTGGTGGCTCAGTAGTAAAGAATCCACCTGCCAACGTAGAAGACACAAGAGACATGGGTTTGATCCCTGAGTTGGGAAGATCCCGTGGAGAAGGAAATGGCAACTCACTCCAGTATTCTTGCCTGGGAAATCCCATGGACAGAGGAGCCTGGTGAGCTACAGTCCATGGAGTTGCAAGAGAGTCGGACATGCCTTAGTGACTAGATAACAAAATCTAGAGTTTCCACAAGTTAGCAAGGTGGAATTCATGAAAAGGATCATATTAGATCCAAAACAAAATGTGAAAACTGGTATAAGTACTTTGTAGGAAAAGTGGACAATGTGGATCATTAAAAGTCTTCAAAATGTGCATTATATTTACCTCTAGAAAAATGGGCAAAAGATATGATAAGACATTTCACAGTATGGAGAAATGCAGATGGTTTATAAATACATGAAAAGATGCTCCACTGTTACCTATTAGCTTGGCAAAAGAAATAAACCAATAAAAAGCATTAAATAACTACCTAAACAAAAAGCCCCTCACATGTAAAATACAGAGTTGACTAGAGCAGGAACAAACAGGCACTTTTGTGTGTGGCTGATGAAAGTATAAACTGCTACAGTCTTTTTGGGAAGCAATCTGTCAGCAACAAACATAAAACTGCATGCTGCCTTTGATCTAGCAGTATTGCTTATAGAACTCAACATTGACAGAAATAAAAAGCATGTGCATATATAAAGATTATGTGCAAGATGTTTACCATAGCATTGTTTATATAACAAAGAGCCAACAGGGTAAAGACTGAATTATTACACAATCATATGAGCTAATTATTTGCAGCCTGAAATATATGCAAATAATTATGTATTTTTTACTTTAAAAGCATTTCAGGATTTTACAGTACAGGGAAATAATAGCCATTATTTTGTAATAACTTTAAGTAGAATATGTAACCTATAACAATATTGAATCACTATTTTGTACACCTGAAACTAATATGTTGGGTAGGCTGCAAAGTTCATTTGGGTTTTTCCACAAGCTGCTGCTGCTCACTCACTTCAGTTGTGTCTGACTCTGTGCGACCCCATAGACGGCAGCCCACCAGGCTCCTCCATCCCTGGGATTCCCCAGGCAAGAACACTGGAGTGGGTTGCCATTTCCTTCTCCAATGAATGAAAGTGAAAAGTGAAAGTGAAGTCGCTCAGTTGTGTCGGACTCTTAGCCACCTCATGGACTGCAGCCTACCAGGCCCTTCTGTCCATGGGATTTCCCAAGCAAGAGTACTGGAGTGGAGTGCCATTGCCTTCTCCGCCACAAGCTGCTATAATGTTGTAAATCAACTATGCTTTGATAAAAAATAAATTTTTCAAAAATATTTAAATACATTGAATATTTAATACTTAAATATTAGAAAATACTTCAGGCTAGTATCACCCATTAGTTATCAAGCTGCAGATGTTTATGTGAAACTATATGTCCACATTTTATCCAACTCAGAGTTTTAAAGTATAAAATGACCAAAATAATAAATACTTGGAAATAACATTTTTCTTCACATACTAAAAAAAGTTACATTAACTTAGTTCCCAATATTTTTATAAAACACACTAAGCATGTAATTCTATGCCTAAAAGGCAAAAACAACAGTATTGTATAAGGTTGAGGTTCTCTAACTCAGGAGCTCTCAAACTTTCTGCACATCAGGATCAGGAGGGCTTATCCAAGCAGAATGCCAGATCTCAGCCCAAAGTGCTGACTCAGGGGGGCTGGTGCGGAACCTGGGAATGCGTATTTCAACAGATTTCCAGGTGATGCTGATGCTGCAGTTAGGAACTGCACTTTGAGAAGCACTGCTTTAGCTCAATGAAAAATAACACACATATTCATGCTTTAAATTGGTCGTATCGTCATCAGATTTACAAATACTGAGATTTTAAAAAGTTATTTACTAAAGTTCTTACTTTAAAGCAAACAATATATAATTACTGACAGTCATAACCAAAGTTCAACTTGGCAAGTTCTTGACACAATATAACTGGCAAAAAAATGATTATCCCTTAACAGATCAGGAACTAAGGCTCAGAGTCCAAGACCTGTGGTTAAGTGACAGTGCCAGAACTCATCATCAGATTGACGATCCCCAAGATTCCACATGTCACGCGACAATCAAGCGCAAGTGCACAACTACTGAGCCTGCGCTCTGGAGTCCGGGAGTCGCGACTACTGAGCCTGCGCTCTAGAGCCCGGAGTCACGACTACTGAGCCTGCGCTCTAGAGCCCGGAGTCACGACTGCTGAGCCCATGGGCCCTAGAGTCTGTGCTCTGCAACAGGAGAAACCACTGCAACGAGAAGCCTGCACACTGCAACCAGGGAGTAGCCCCAGCTCGCTCCAACTAGAGAAAGCCGCCTTCATCAATGAAGACCCAGTGCGGCCAAAAATAAATCAATAAAAATAAATCTTAAAAAAAAGAAAAAGATGAGTTAGGTAAGTCTTGTCCTGAGAGCAGGAGATGCAGATGAAACATAGAACAAGGTGCTGGTAAAAAAAAGCAGAGGGCAGAAAAGTAACATCTACTTCAACGACAATACACACCTTTAGCTCTTGAACTGCAAACCTCACAGTTTAGTTTTGTTACACTCTTGTAAAGCCTTGTATTAGACTTTGTTTCCTGTAGTCCTACTACTCCAACCTCAATGTCTTCCCCCAGAGATAAGAACCCATGTTTTCAGGTGGTTCACAATACTAACTTAGGAGTTTCAGAAGTAATTATGAAGTGATTAGACAGGATGCTCTTTCAGGATGGCAGCAAGTGTCCCTTCTTTGTCTAAAATGACACATATTTGAGAATACGCAAGGAGCCAGGATTTGTGAAAAAATGTTACAAGACAAATTAGCTATTACTACTATTTCTCTGCATTTAAACCCTAACTTAAGCTGTCTTTAAAGATGTTTAATTAATGATATTATCAATACTGACTCACTCAAGACATCTGAGTAGTCAAAGGAATTTCAGCAACTAAGTTTTGGTAGCAAAGTAACAGTCAGCCAAGGAAGCTAAGAAGACGGAGGAGCAGCCAGCTAATTAGGAAAAAAAAAAAAAACAGGAGTGGAATGTCAAGAATTGGGTGTTTCAAGAAGGGTCTGGTCAGTTATGTTAGGTAAGCAACTGAGAAGTCAGGGAAGAACTAAAGTCTCACTGGGTTTACACCCCAGTCATTATATAACAAGTGACAACACAGACCCCAGAGGTGGAATGGGCTGGGAATTATCTGAGGTGAGGAAAAGGAGACAGCAAGGATAACAGGTTGGAGCAGTGTGGCCACGAAGGGAAGAAAAGAAATTGAATAGCAGCAGGATATGGATGGAAGGCTGAGAGGACTGAGTTTTTGATTTAAGGTGAGAAATAGGACCATGGCAGCATCTCTTTTCTACTGATTTGCACCAATATTATGGTAATAAGGGTAAATGTTTTTTCATTCCAGCAAAAAACATTACCATATAATTTTTCAATTCCCTTGAACTGAACATAAAGATCTCTCACTTTGCTGGGTAATGAATAAAAAGGACCAAGGTCATCTGATGATGACTCGATTGTTTTCTTAGCAACATTAATTTCTTCAGATAGGAGAGTCTCTTTGAGCTGTTTAGTCCTAGAAAATATTGGTGTTTGGGCTTTGGCATTTCCAGTCATGGTACTTTTTAGATGATCTTTCAGACTTTTTCTCCTATTTGCATCTGAACTAGTTCTGATTTTCGAAGAGGATTCAACAGTCTGCTGAGGCTGCTCTCTGCTATTAACGGGCAATTTCTCATTCACAGTCTTAGGAGAGGATGAGTTCCAATCCTTTTCTTCAGTAGATGGATCACCCAAATCACTGGAAGACTTATGCAAATTTTCAAAGAATAAAACCTGAGAAGAAGGTACATCATACAAAATATCAGCTTCAGGTTCAATAGAGACATCTTCATGCCTGCTCTGGTTCTTCATGTGCTCATCTATATTTAATTCTGTACAGTCACCTACAGTAGGAACATTGAGTGTGTTACATTTATTGCTTTCTGAACAAAGATCTTCAGTGGCATGGTCTGTAGCATGGTTCCTATGTTCAGGAAGTTGCAAATACTTTTGTTCCAGATCATCAACTTGAGCTAAAAGAGAGTTCTCAGCAAAGCTATCATAGTCACCAAACATGTCCTCTTCACTGTCAATGATCTGGAAAGAAAACAAAAAGATTTATCGTGGAGTCTATTTTCATTAAGAATAAAAGTTTCAGCTGAAAGCTCTCTTAGGTATATAATTGTATGGTCACATACGGATCACAGACCTAAATGTAAATAATCCTATAAAATAGATACTACTGTTCCATTTTACAGATGTAGATACGGAGGCCCAGAGACGTTAAGTGACTGACATCAACTGTACTCCTAGTGATCCTGGGATCCTAATTCTTAAGCTACCGTTAAATCCTTTAAGATGGTAGCAAGACCGACGGCCATCTACTGGGAGAGATATCTCACTAGGAGTTTCTGATAACCGCAGTACTGTTTCCCGTCCCATCTGCAGACACTGGCCTGCAATAAAATCATGCTTGTGCTACCCGGCACTCCAAGAAAATTGTTCTTAGAATAGAATTGAAAGGGAAAGTCTGACTTGGGACGGTCTATAAACAGAAGAGGTATAATTTGGGGGTAGCAACATAGGGAAGGGATTAAGAACACAAGATTTGTAATAGGAAGTGTAGTTTCTTTACTTCTCGGTCTCGTTTCTGTTGTAAAACCTGGATAAAGCAAATAGCTTAACACAGCCCATAACAGGTCTGGGTACTTTTAGTACAAGGAGAAGCAAAAACTTGGAAGTATAGGCTTGTGTCATGCCGTTCCTTTTATGTCTCAAGGTCTATGTTTCACAACAATATATATCTACGGGGGCTAACAGTGAGGATTAACAGCGATAACAAAGACGAGGTAAGCCCAAGAAGGCTAGTAGATGACCTGTCAATTGCTTGCACCTGAGACGGGAACGGCCGAACGCGGCAGTTTCAAGTTCCACGCCTTTCAGTGAGCATGCGCAGTGGGGACCTGGGACTGTATCATCACTCCAAAGGTGGGAAATAGAACGAGGAACTCAGAGGAATCTGAGAGGTGATGGGGCTGTACCTCGACCGGCTGCACGTCCACGGTTTTCCGCCGCCGGCTCCCGGCCTCCATCTCCTTGTCCTCATCGCTGGGCTTAAGCTCCGTCGCGAGGCAGGCGGTAGAAACGCTGTCTAGGCTAGGACGATTTCTTTTGCGGACGGACACCCGCCTGCGGATGCGGGAACCACCTTCGTCCATGGCAGGGCCTAAGGGCCCAGCCCCAACTCGTTTCCTGAGACCCAGCCGCCAACCCCCTAGTGGAGGGGTAAGTGCAGCAACGAGGGGAGGGTAGCAACAGGTGGAAGCTGCGCTCCCCTCTCCATCCACCTTGGGAGGACTGTTTTGGGACCGGAAACGAAGGCACAAACCTGGGAGCCCGCCCTCTCCTCGTCCAGTCGTTAAGTGTGCCGGGTTGGCGGCTCGGCAAGCGGTGGGGGCAGGGTGGGGGCGGGGTCGGGGGGAAGGGGCGGAGAAAGGGAAGGTACTGCGCAGGCGTATTGAAAACCCCACCTGCTCTTTTGATTCCCGGCAAACTGCGGAACCTTTGAACCGAGTCCTCGGGCCTCTAGGGGAAGTACACCGGAAGGGACTTGTCAGGACGTTTTTGGAAAGAGGAAAGGAAGGGGAGGAGCAAGGAACCATGGCTGCTGTGGTAGCTCTCTGCAGTGGGCTAGGGAAGAGAAAGTTTACGCGCTTCCCAGCGGCTTTTGTCTGCCTCACAAATCCCGGGACTCGTGCAGGTAAAGTCTCCATATCCTAGGCTCTTTTGTAGCATTGCAGCCATTGGTTTAGCTCTAATTAGGTCGTTGGAGTCGTCGCTGTTAGCTAAAGGAGGCCGGTGTTTAGGCGATTGTTTCTCCAAAAGAAGTGGGGATCTGTAATGGCCCGTATTTTAATTGACTAGTATTTTAATGCTGAAGAGGGTGTGAGATGTCGTCCAGTACAGTGTTTTAACGTACGAGGAGCGATTCTCGAAAAGAGGCAGGGACTTGCCCAAGATCTTCAGGTAGACTTGGTAAGGAAGGAGCATTTTCAGAGTCATCTAGCAGCAAATCGCAGATATCCGAGGGCCCCAGATCAGGGCGAAATTGTGACATAGGCCACGGAATCTATCACTTCGGCACTTTTATCTGCTTTGGGCTTTTTTTGTAGAGTCTGTTTTCATTTTCCCTTTCAGTTTTGCATTAAAATCTGTCTCTACCCACGGGAAATAAATTTCAGGAACAGGTGAGAGGTTGTATGGCTACGGGTATAGATGCCCTTTTCCCAACGCCCCAGAAAGCATATTTATCCTAAGTCTACCACTGCCTCAAACCTAAAAGCCCTTTATTTTACTTTGTTAGTAATAATGAATATAAACCTTTTACATTGTGTCCCGTAGTTCATCTTGCGTCAACAGAAACACAGTCTTTCCTTAGCTGCTGAGCTAACAAAAAAATACTTTGTTGCTGTTTCTGTTTAATTGCAGTGCTGTGGAGAAGTTGTTCACAATATGAACAGGTAACCAGCAATGAGGACCTGGTAAGAATTTATTTTTCTTCCTTTTAATAAGGCATTTGCAACTAAGCCCAGATTATGTCTTTGCTTTTAGAGTTCAGCTGGACAGAGACAAGATGATACTCATTAATCTGAGTTTGAAAATTGTAATTTATTGATGAAAGTGAAGTCGCTCAGTTCTGACTCTTTGAGATACCCCATGGACACCAGGCTCCTCCGTCCATGGGATTTTCTAGGCAAGGGTACTGGAGTGGGTTGCCGTTTCCTTCTCCAGGGAAATTTATTGATGAGTAGTCACTTAAGTGAACTTTGAGGTAAGCGAATTCCTAGATTCTTAGCAAGAAGCATGACTTCTGCAACACCATATTTTTCTTTCTAGATACATGCTTTGGGAATTTAAAAAGGTAGTTTTGATGCATGCTGTAATTGCAGAAAGTCCAACAAAGGGGTTGTGCAAAGTTTATCCATACCTTGACTCCCTGTCCCTCATTTCAAATTCAATTCTATTTTTATCTTAGTCATTAAATTTTTATACCAGGACGTTAAATACAGTTTCTTCTAAACAGTAGATGTATGTTTTTTATGGATTTCAAGTACTAGCATTGGATTTAGGCAGTGTAGCTTTTCTTGCTACATACAAAGACAATTTGATACTAGTTAGACCACATGAAACACATAGAGAAGGAATAGTCATTACATGTGAGTTGAATGCAAGTTGCATTAGGAACATTTGAGGAATTGGAAGAAACAAAAGAACTCCTGTAGTCCCTTTGAGTATCCATCTTGGTCATCTAATTCATACCATAGTCAAGAGAGTAAATGAAATTACTAGAGCTTCTCTTTAGGTCCTTAAATCCCACTGAGACTCTCATGAAAGCTAAGGGTTCCTCAGAAAAAGGCACAACGTCCCATTTATTTGAAGTTTTTTGTGCAACTACAGGGGCTGAAGACTTCAAAGCCATTTCTAGATTCAGAATCTGTATACTGGAGACACCTAAAGTGATTTTAGGACGGAGGCCGTGTGATGGAAGCTTTAGAAGCAGTAATGAACAAAGAAAAACCAAAAAGGCTGGCACAAACTTATAAAATAGTCTGGGACTGTTTTAAATTGTTATAAAACAATTTTATACTACTATAAAATTGTAGTAAAAAAGAAAAAATAAATCTGGGAAGTATTACATAACCTGTGGAGACATTGGGGCTTCCCAGGTGGTGACAGAGGTAAAGAATCTGCCTGCCAATGCAGGAGACATAAAGAGACGTGGGTTCAACCCCTGGGTCTGGAAGATGCCCTGGAGGAGGAAATGGCAACCCACTCCAGTATTCTTGTTTGGAGAATCCCATGGGCAGAGGAGCCGGACTACAGTCCATGGGTCACAAAGAGTTGGACATGACTGAAGTGACTTAGCACACACATGGGGGCATTGTCTTTTTATAACACAAAAATATCAGTGAAACATCTAGAGAAATGTAGGGATGGATCTAGAGATTATACTAGTTTAAGAATTGCATATGTTATCTGTTGTGCTGTCTTTCTTAAGTATAAGAATTTTAAGTCACCTACAATCTGAGCAAAGCATTTTTAATCACTTACTGAAGATTTTATTTTTTTCCTCCGATAAACCCTTTTTTCTCCAAAGATTGTATTTTTCACAGAATCATCCTCCATCAATTAATCCCTCCTTAGCCAAACTAAAACAAGATATTTGTACAAAATATGTATGAGTACACGCAAACCTTTAAAATGGCCTTTTTCAGAAATAACTCTTATTTTTCTTTTCTAAGCCAAGCTGTTGTTATTTATTCATTTTCACAGTAAGAAAGGTACAACTAATCCCTTGGAGAGTAAGTTTTTTTGATTCAAAGTTAACACAAAACGCATTATCAGATTTTTGTTTTCTTCCTTTATGCTAGCCTATTCCAATGGAAAATCCTTATAAGGAGCCTCTGAAAAAATGTATCTTGTGTGAAAAACGTGTAGATTATAAGAATGTACAGGTGAGATCTGGTTTTACTTCACTGTGATACTTGATTTGGGACTTTTGCTCTTTTACTAATACAGTAGAGAAGCAAGTTGGCTTTTATAATAGGCTTTGTGTAGGGGTGACTGTTTCAGCTTCGTAATTTCAAATCTGGTTATACTTTTATGTATAAGGCAGCTATTTTATTAAAATAGGAACCTCTTGGCTGTCCTTCATTTACTCTTAATCATCTCAGTGTTTCTTGTTTTTTGCTTCGCCCCAAACCTCTTAACAGCTCCCTGTGGCAGTGATTCTCAGTCGCTGGAGTTGAGTAGTTAGGGAAAAGCTCCTGTGTTGAAGTTGCTATCCGTACCTCACCACCAGTATCACTATTTTGAATTCATTTTATCTGTTGTCGCGCGCTCAGCAGATTAAAAGTGGCAAATTTGGGGAAGAAGATGGTGTCGGAGTTAAGTATATTGATAGTAGCATAAAGTGATAGCTTCTTTGGTGGGAGAAAATCCAAGAAACTGTAAAATGCAAGTATTAGGATTAATAAAACATAAGTAACAGCAAATGGCCTGATATACCTGTACATCTTGAAGACCTCACTATAGTCTGATATTATGGGACTATCATGACAGATGGGATATTCTGTACCTTGTTATAAGCAGCAGTGCTTTAGAAAAATTATCTATGGAAAAGTAAAAAGAAAACAGCTTTAGCACTGAAAGAACATGCTCATTAATCTGTTGTATAGACATTTTTTTGACACACTCGGGAAGAGACGTTAACTTTCGCAATTGCTTTAAGTTACTTAAAAAAGATGACCTGTTAATAGAATGAACATAACTCAGTGTTTTTATTTGTATTTTTGAAGTTTGTCTAAAATTTATTAATAAGCCTTTTATAGCTTGAAGGTGACATAAGGTTTGTGTTTTGAAATGTACACAAGGTTGAATACAAGTGTATTAACGTAAAATTTTTTTCCTTTCCAAATATAACTCAAACCAGCTTTTATCCCAGTTTATTTCTCCATTTACTGGATGCATTTATGGAAGGCACATAACAGGTATTTTGTTTTCTATTACAGCAATTTAAACGTAGATAAGCCTACTTCTGTTATTTTAAAAAATGGGCAGATTTTCAAATATTGCCACAAATTACTATTAGACCAAAAACTATGGATACTTTGAGAAAGTCTCTTCTGAGGCTGAAAGGGTAATTATTTTGCGTATCTTCTTATACTCAGCTAACTATATAGGGTGACAACAGAGAGAACTCGGGCTTTGCTGTTCTGGAATACACTGTATAGTCATCCTCAGGCTCTCATTTAAACCAGGGGCCTATTGCCTACAGGCCAGATTGGATCTGCCACTTGCTAAATAGCTTAGTTTCCACAATGTCTGAGCTACAAGAGCAGAATTAATGATGACAGAGACCTTGTGGCCCACAAAGCCCAAGATACTTATTCTAAGGCTCTTATACAGTTTTTCCAGCCATTCTGTGACATAACTGTCATGTGTTTTGAATGTTGGCATTTTTTTATGAATAAGAAAGTATTTTCTTTTATAGGTCTTTGTGGGAAGAAACAAAAAGAAATCACAAAAGCAATTAAGAGAGCTCAAATATTGGGTAAGAACATCTGAAAAACTGAATTATGCTAAACAAAATTTTGCTCATTGTCTTTTGTGAAGAACTTTCATTCTTTCTTCACAGGGTTTATGCCAGTTACATACAAGGATCCTGCCTATCTCAAAGACCCTAAAGTTTGTAACATCAAATATAGGGAGTAAATTACATAAAGTTATTACAATAAACGTATTTTGCAATAAGTGGTTGTGTGGTGCTAATACTGGCTCAAACTATAAGATTTAATAACCACTGAGTAGAAAAACTAACAGGCTAAATCTTGTCAAACTATAAAGTATTAAGTTTTTAATTCTTATAGTAATTTGGGATCATGAGTAAAAAGTGTTTCAGGAGTGAGGCTTCCTCTTCATATCAGAATGCTCACTAGGTAAATCAGATTATTTAAAATGTTAATACTTTAAAATAAAATAAAATGTTAATACTTGTCACATTTACATACACATATTATTTTAAAATGTTAACACTTGTTACATTTAACATACACATACATTTAAAAAATTGTTACTGTGGAGTTTTCACTTAAATCTGGCCCCCCAAACAGTTCATACAACACACTGCTGACAATGTGATGTCAAACACGGCAGGGCTGACTTGTACTGGAACTTGACTTTATCCCCAGATTTTGTGTTGTAAACAGGATTGTAGAGTATGGGTGCAGGGCAGTGGGATGCTTGTATAATGTACAAATCCCACAGGATGGGGTGTGGATTTGAAATTGTTAAGGAAGATTTCCTAACAAGCAGGTAAGTAAGCCTGACTGGGACCAGGCGTCTTCTCTCTGCAGATGTCACATGGGGATGGCCAGTGGTGCAGTCTGTCACAGGACCCAACACTCAGCTCTGGACTAGTCTATCATAAACTAGTAGTGTCCTCTAAATAAGCTGATCCGTACGCAATCTGTTCTACATCTCTTACTCCAGTAATACAAACAAATCCCCAAAAGACAGAGAATGAGAAAAAAATGTCTTACAAGCATTCTTTTTCTCCTCATTCCCTGAAGGTTGGGACATCAAGCTTATTTTAAAATTAGGGCTCAGACAGAACCCTATTTCCTCTCCTGTCCTGTGCTGCTTAAGTAACCAGTGAAGCAATCCCAACAGCAACTCATGATTTGTACACATCATCCCAGGTACTATGTGGGCTCCATAAGCGCCCCACAGTAACTAATGTCTGTTAACACATAAATAAAAGATGACAGCAAATTCATAGCTAATATTAAAAAAACCATCACTTAGGAAGTCACTGATGGAAGAGCAATGTGTGGGTTCAGCATTTCACCCAGAGAGTAAAACATGAAGGCTTCATGTGATGTGTCTTCATGGGAAATTCTGTTATGGAAAAGACATACAAAAACCAAACCATAAAAGTGCTCTTAACCAACCTCCACTTAACCAACTCACTGAACAGGGGCTTTACATCCTCCTCAAAAACCACATGGAAGCCCACAACTCTCTTTATCTGTTGAGTTCTGTATTACCAAGAATCAATTCTTTTGTTCCCAGATCTGTGTCAGTTCTGTTTTTGTACTGATGAATATAAGCATTAAAAAGACATTACTATTGCAATGAAAACCAAGTAAAATGCTTTGAGAAGACCTGATTAAAGGCAACTAAGTTTAAAAAAAGTCAAATTAGGTGTGGTTAAGACAAATAAGATTGGGAGTGGGAAATGAAAAAACCCTAGTAGCCTTTTGTACTTAGGCTGCTTTGCAAATGTCTTTAAAGAAACTAAAACTGGGGCTTACCTAAGTAATGGATGTGATTCACATAGAACTCCAGTAGTGTTAGTTGTTCAGGTGTGTTCCACTCTTTGTGACCCCATGGACTATAGAATGCCAGGCTTCTCTGTCTATGGCATTCTCCAAGCAAGAATACTGGAATGGGTGTTCTTCCCTTCTTCAGGGGGTCATCCCAACCCAGGGACTGAGCCCAGGTCTCTTGTACCGCAGGCAGATTCTTTACCAGCTGAGCCACCAGGGAAGCCCAGGAACCCCAGCAGAGTCATAAAAAATGTTCCTGGCCCGACAAAAGTTTGACAAATGAATATATGCTTCTGCTTTATGTTAAAATGGAATCTCTGTGATAGACACCATTCATATTTACATGTATCATTTGGGTCCCACTTAATGGGCTTTTTCACCTAACTGAACAAGTGCTGATCCAAACACACTGCATTACCAGGCTTGTTCTGTACTCAAATTCTTAGAGCTGAACACAGTAAAAAAAAAAAACAAAAAACATCCGGCTTTCCCCTTCAGCTGATCAAAAATCTCCTTTAGGCCCAAAAGAATCAGAAGGTAGGAGACTCTGGATATTCACCAGAACCCTTCATTCTCTCAACCTCTTCATCTGTTTCTGGGCTGCTCACTGTGGATGCTCTTTCTTGGTTAGTACTACTGCTATCTGTTTTAGAGGGTCTGGTCTGTATCTCTCCCAGCCGTGACTTCTTGAACTGCCACCCATCATCCGTGTCTGAGGCTTTCCGCTTGGTCACCGGCAGGGCACTACGAGCTGGACTAGCTTCAGGAAAGTCTGTGTATTCCACCATTAGGGTTAGGTTGTCTACCCCACTGAGAGGGTGGGTGGTAGTACAGCTACTTCCAGAAATGCGCCTATTTTTCAAGGAGATAACACATGAATGAAGAAGTTCACAATCTGGAAAAAAGGTCCGTAAAGCTTGACAAAGCAAAACGTTCTCCTGAGGGTCTTTTTGGACATTCTTCTCTCCTAAACAAGCAAGCAAACAGTTCAACATACGGGATCTGTACTACAAAGCTCTTGTATTTATTTGTAAGTAAAGTGAAAAGGACTTTAAAGAATTCTACCAGATTACCTACATTAAGAAAAATGATAATCCCAAATTTGTATGTCACACTATGCTAAAAGGAAATTAAAGTTATATTTCTTAAGATAGTATAGCTGCAGTTGTACCATGTTCTTTGTTGGGTGGGGTTTAAGAATATTAATAGAAGTTATTTTTAATCCTCAGGTGGCAAGTTCATCAGCTAGTGCAATCACCTCATCCATAATTCCAATCAGTGAGAATTTTTCTTTAAAGCAAAGAAAGTAGTGATAACGTGAACTTTTTACTTACGTGTTGCTTGCATCTGTGCTTGTTTTCTTTTTTTAATTTCTCCTTTTAATCTATTTACATCATTTAATAGTTTTTCTACGGCTCTCTCACTGTGTTCCACTTTTTCACATATACTCTGCAAAGTAAAATAATTTAAGGGCATAGCTAAAGTTCCAAATTGTTACTACAGTCTAGGTTCACAAATAATACAAAATCCTATATCATTGATTCCCTTTAATATTTTATTTTGCAGTTTTCTGAAGGAATAAGTTCCCACTTACACAGTTTTATCATTCAAGTTATTTCCTAGATAATACACAGAAAAAAGATATTTAACTTGCTTTGAAACAAATTATTTTGAGATGCATAGTTACTGCAAACATGTAACATTAAGACACAAACAATAAATATGAAAAAAGTATATTGTCTATTACAAAATAAAACAACTGATGATTTCAATTCCTGTAAAGCTATTTTTGAAATGCAGAATGGTCTTAAATGTGTCATCAGTTTTTAAGTACTAACACCCTTTGATTCAGTGATTTCATTTTGGATTTCATGTATCTTAAATAAGAAACAAAAATTTATATATGATGATGGTTCTCAAAATACTATCAGATGAAAAATAACCAATTTCCAACTATAGTGTAGTAAGCCTGTTTTCATGCATACTTTATGGCACTTCTCCACCCAGCCTATTTCTCATGAACTTACGCATCCTGCCCTAAGAGTTCACCAGCAACCTTTCACCAGCCCGACCCAAGCAGAAATATTACGGCAGCCAACTGGCCAAGTCCTAATCTCTCGAACAGAGGAGATCTAAATGCAGAGGCTGTAGGTTAGCTGCTTTCTCGTCAGCCAGTGGGTGAGGAAACAAGATCCGTAGAGACTGAAGGAAACCAGTGTGCAGACACAGGAGTCCAGATGGCATTCAAGCTCCTGGTTATAGTTCCTTCCTAGGCTCAGTGACCTGCCGTCTCTTCCTCTCACAGACCTCTCCAGTCCCTAAATTAGCCCAAGTTGGTACTTTTAACATAAGAGTTCTAATATGCCGCTCTAAGAAATATACTATTAAAAGGAACTAAAATATGAGAAATTACTTAATGATACATCAAATAAAAATCATGATACAAATTTCTATGTCCCCATCACTGTCCACAGGATAAAAGCATGTATATGTTAGGGGAAAACTGAAGAATGTGACAAAGTGCAAACAGTTCAGTTACAATGCTAAGACTTTTGACGTTTCTCTGTTTTCTAAAGTTTCTGTAATGTCATTCATATTAAAAAAAAGAAGTACAATATTACTAGTGTGTAAAATGTATTAACCTAACCCCATTTCTCTTGGTGCGCTATCCTGAGTGTGGTGGGCATGGAACATGCTACTCAGATCCCCATCTGCAGGAAGCAGAGCTGACCGATGGCTCCTGCTGCCATCCTTTCAGTTCCACTACTGTGTTCGCGCTTAGGTCATGCTCCCCCCGGGCCTCCCTTAGCCAATGACTGAGCACAGTGAGGATATGACAGTCTATTCCTATAGGACACCTTTGCTCAGACTCTGCATCATCTGGCTGAAGTTTTTCTTGCCATGTAGTCCACAGCTCTTCCTATCCCCCTCACCCTTCTTCCCTGTCTCCTCTCTCAGGTGGCCGACTTAACATGGCAAGTCTCCCTGCCACTCTTGGGCCCTCCGCTTTATTCTTCAGAGGCCTAACAAACCACTTGCATGTCTGAATTCCCGTATTGACGTCTACTTCTCAAGGGACCTGAGTGGACACAGTGAGACAACTCAGTACTGTGGCAGACTGTTTTGTTCTCAAATATTTGCTCCCCTTTTGATCCTGTAAAAGGGTCATATATCCTGCCTACTACCATGGCATCCTCTGGTCAGTAAAATGTGAGTGGAGGTGACATGCCAGCTCTGAGCAGAAGTTCTAAGAGCTGCTGTGACTTTCCACCAGTTTTGCTGCTCTTTTCCCTGTCATAAGATGAACTCGCCCCACATTAAGGGCTGGACCCCAGAATGAAGATGACATTTAGAAGAGAATGCAGCCAAGACACCGTGTGAATGAACTTTTATTTCTGTAGGTTACTGAGATGGAGGTCTTCGTTAATGAAGCTAAACTAATACAAAAACTTATGTCTAGTCAACTATGAAGCTGTCCCAGAGTACTTATTCAGTGATCAATGTGATATGAACTCTGTAAAAGATTTTTAAAATTTTTTAATTGGAGGATAATTGTTTTACAATGTTGTGTTGGTTTCTGCCATACAACAATGTGAATCAGCCATGAATACATGTATGTCCCTTCCCTCTTGAATCTCCCCCCCCACCCCCCAACCCTCATCCTACCCCTCTAGGTTGTCCCAGAGCACCAGATTGAGCTTGCTGTTACATAGCAACTTCCCACTAGCTATCTGTTTCACATATGGGAATGTGTATGTTTCAGGGCTACTTTGTCAATTCACCCCACCCTCTCCTCCCCGCAGTCCCCCACCCCCCTGTCCCGGCCGTGTCCACAAGTCTATTCTATAAGAGATCTTTAAATGTTTAACTTACCTTTAATTCATCTTGTAAAGAAGTATACATTTCATTTATCTTCTGTACCTCCTTTAAAGATCCATCTTCTTTAAAAAATTCAGCGCTGTAAAAAAAATTACCATTTCTTCCAAGCAAATGTACAGAACTCATTTTAATAATACAATGAAAAAACTTCTTTGTAGTTGAGGAACAATGGAAGATTGTTTTTATTGGCTTTGCAGGGACCATCATTTTGTTAACCTGTTTGTATACAGCAAAACCAACCAGGAAACCTAGTTCATCTACCTTCACCTCAGCAAACTTTTCAGCCTCCTAAATACTACTTCCAGGACTCAAAAAGAGAGGTTAAGTGAAAGTAGACAAAGACTCAAGGAGAGGGGTAGAGGAGGGATCTGTCTTGGCAATGCCATCAGTCAGTTATTTCACTAAGTTCAAGCCATCATTGATTGAAAAAGGAAACATTATATACACACACACACACACACTATATATATATAAAAGAAAAACAATTCTAAAGCATATTTTATAAACCCCCTGACTGAGATAAATATAAAACTTTATGTCTTAAAATCAATGAAACATGGTATTCAATTTCAATAAGACACTGTTAACCACTGTGGGAACACAAAAATAAATAAAATCAAGTTCATTAGTCTCATAAAATTTACATTTAGTAAGTACCCCATAGTACCAGTGCTGTGATTCCTGACATTCATTATTCCCTTACTGCTCACAAAACTTGCAGTTCCACCGTTGACACTGTGAGTCTTGACTAAAGCCTTATTTTTCTTTATTTAATATCCAATATAATTTTTTTGCCTTTATAATCTGAACTGCTTAGAAAATTATTATTTTGAGGTTGCTCCTTAATCTAAGAGTAAATATGTCACAATATGTAGGCTGTACACTACCACCCCCCTTTCATATTTGATAAATGGACACATGCTGGAAGGAAATAGAGACGTTAAAGGTCTCGTTTACTTGAATAAACTTCAGGAATGTGGCCATTAGTCAGTTTTCCTTCCATTTTTATTCTCTTTGTAATAAAAAAAATTAACTTCAAAAAATGAATAGGAGTTAAGTTTACTGGGAAAGCAGTTGAGGAATCTCACCTGTGTGTTTTTACTGCTCGACTGAAACCAGCGGATGTACAGGAACCAGATGAAGTTTTATAACCCAGTTGTTCGGACATGCCTAGATTGGCCACCACTAAAGGTATCCTATGAAAAAGTCTGAAGAAATAATTTTTAAAATAAATTTAAAATAAAGTGAAAGGCTAGCATCTAGTTATGAGTATAGACTGCCTTTTCCCTACAAGATTTAAAAACAAACAAAAACCCCATTTCTTACTACTTACCCAAGAAAAATTTATTGAGGCAAGTAGCTTTTAAAAATTGTGAGATGTGCATAGTGTACAATTATTGTGTGAAAAAATATTTAATGGCTATTTTAACTGATCACCACACGTGAAAATAAGGTATTACCATTGCAATTCTTCCTATCTTTCATGAATGATATAATTACTCTTTATTGGTACTCTGAACTTCATTTTCATACTCCATGAAAATGCTGTCTATATTTCCTGTGAAGAGTCCTATTAACTCATTTTGCTGGATCAACAAGAAACACTTTGTCTACAGAGTCCAAAATTCTGTTCTGTACATCATGTCAATGTATGACAAAAACCACTACAATACTGTAAACTAATTAGCCTCCAACTAATAAAAATAAATGGAAAAAAAAGAAACACTTTGTTTCCTGGCAGAGGTTAAGAGAAAAGCTGCTCAGGTACACAGGCTTCAGGACTACATTATATTCCTTAGCAACCGATACCTAAAGCATGCATATGCCTTCCACCTTATGGCAAATAACAGCATATTCTCAGTGTCAGAAACACAAGGCATCATTCCACTGTTTAGTTGCTAAGTCATGTTCAACTCTTGTGACCCCAGGGACTGTAGCCCACCAGGCTCCTCTGTCCATGGGATTCTCCAGAGAAGAATACTGGTGTGGGTTGCCATACTGGACTTCTAATTTCCTTATCTGACCTTCATTTTCCCATCTATAAAGAACCAATGTTAAAACAGACCAAAAAAAATTACTGTGACAATCTAATGCCAATACACAAAAACAGTAAGCCATAAAAAGTACAATGAAAATACTGAGCACATTTTTCTGTTATCTGAAAAGAGCCAGTAACTGGCCAACATTTACCCTTTCTGAGGTTTATATAAGGCATGCTCCAGTCGATGAGTAGAGCAGCTTTCCGTTATTATACTTGGTGTTAGTAACAGAAAAACAAGTTCCCGGCTTGAAAGATGCTGCTGTAAGTTTTTGTGAAGCAGTCTCTCTCTAAATGTCATGATCTGGTCTGAATGACGTCGGAATTTGTACCAACCAACCACATCCTGAAAGAAAATAATATATCAGGTGTATACCTTCATGGTTACAATTATTATGTGTCTTACTGTCATAATTAAGTAGTGAAACTGACAGTCTTAAAAATGGCTTTCTTAATATTCAGCAAGATTTGGGGCCTAAATAAACAGAACATACACTTAAGAATATGCTTTAACCTTATATATAGTGTGCAAACTGACTTGCAGTTAAATTACTTCCCATTCAGTTACAGGGCTACAATTTTATTCAATATGGATTAAAGGAAAAATTCTTAACTTCCTCTAGTTCTCTGATGGCATTTTCTATCTTAAATCTTAATCTTTAGTCAAAATTTAAATGAAGAAAATGTCAATGAAAACTAATTAACTTCTGTCTGGATCCTTGGTTTGCTAAGGAAGTAAACTGAAGCCAATAGCTTTTAATTGAAATTTATACAATAGGCATGTTATCACAGATTTCGTTGCAAGATTAAGACCATATGAAAGGGTTTTGTAAATTATAACATGCTAAACAAATGTGTTGTTAGTATCACTAAACCTTTTTCTTCAAACTGGGAAAAATCTCATTTACTGGAAACCTAGTACTAAGAGAAAAACTACCACTTTGGAGATCTCTGACAGTTTCAGCAACTAATTTTTTAATGTTTGCATGTTTAAATTGAGGAAATTAAAATTATTTTAAAACAAAAACATTTTTACAAGTACATTTTTTAAAATTTATTTTTGATTGAAGGATAATTGCTTTACAATTGTGCTGTTTTCTGCCTTACATCAACATGCATCAGCCATAGGTATACATATAGCCCCTCTCTCTTGAACCTCCCTCCCACCTCCCACCCCATCCCACCCCTCTAGGTTGTTACAGAGCCTGGGTATGAGTTTGCTGAGTCATATAGCAAATTCCCATTGGCTATCTATTTTCAATATGGTAGTGTCTGTGTCCATGTTATTGTTTCCATTCATCCTACACTCTTTCCTCCCCTCACCTCCGTGTCCATGAGTCTGTTCTCTATGTCTGAGTCTCCACTGCTGCCCTGCAAATAGGTTCATCCGTACCATCTTTCTAGATTCCATATATATACATTAATATATGATATTTATTTTTCTCTTTATGACTTACTTCATTCTGTATCACAGGCTCTAGGTTCATCTACCTCATTAAAACTGACTCAAATGCATTCCTTTTTATGGCTGAATAATGTTGCATTGTATATATGTACCACAGCTGCTTTATCCATTCATCTGTCGATGGCCATCTAGGTTCCTCCATGTCCGAGCTATTTACAGGTACATTTTTAAATACCCAAATATAATTGGAGGAAAAGCTCAAGCATTTTCAACAAGGGATGCTTTTTGAAAGAAACTTCCTTTACTAAATCTACTTTTATTCTTGACTAAGAGATCAAGAAGTTTTAAGGGGAAGTACGTACCAAGAAAAAAATATTGTCTTTGAACAAAAATGTTTTTTGATCATTCAGCAAGTTTTAACTGAACACCAAGCAGGCTGGGGAGGATCCAGGTGAGGTGCTGTGTGGGAAACCATCCCTGCAATAGGAGAAACTAACTGCAGCCACGGAAAAGGACGGCAGTGGCGTGAGTCCATAATAAGTGGTGTGGGAAGGGGCATGGTGGGGGTGGAGAAAAGGGAGACACTAGGTAAGCCAGAACAGCTGGGAGAAGGAGAGAACAAGATGAAGATTCTTCATGACTAGCTTTGCTTTCAGAGAAACCCCTCTGAATTTCTGGAAAGAACAAGCCGTTCCTCACCTGCTTTATAGAAGACACTGTGAAGACATGCTGCTTGAAAGTTCTGTCAAAGTATTACACATTTTCAGGAGCTTAAAATAATACATATAATACAAAAAGAGAAAGGGTAAATCAGGGAATACCTTCTTGACATTTGATAATATTTTCTTCAGTGCCTGCTCATTTACTTCACCGGAAGAATTATAAAAGCTGTAAAGGACAAAATTAAAGGCATTTGAAATAAACTAAAAATAGGCATGATTTTATTGGCACTTTTAATTTTAGTTACTCCTAGCCCAACAACCCAACATTCATAGACTTACTTACCTGTGAGATGAAGTTCTAAAATAAATAGGAGAGAAAGTTCTCAAATGAACAGACTTAAAAGTGGTAGTAATATGTGGTCCATAAGCAATTAAAAAGGAAAAGGAATGGAGAAACTTCAAGGGATAAGTATGGGCACCACATTTTTTTTAACCTAAAACAAAACAAACTATCCATTAAATACAGGTATTTGTAAGTTCACATAGCTAGTTCACCATACTAAAACTTTTTTTTACAATAATGACACATACAAAAGAATGTGTAATGAAGCAAAACAAAAAGAAAACAATTTATTCATTGCTAATTCCAAAAGCTACACTTAAATTAAGAGAAGTGCTTTGGGAGTTGGTTGTCTTCTGGGGGGGTTGGGGAAGGGACAGGTATTAGTTTAGTGATCTTTGTTCTGTAGCTGGAATGTTAAATATAGATAGGAAATGTAGGGAGAACTGAAAAGTATTTCTACAAGATTCTAAAGCACTGACTTCCAACTTTCTTTCCCCTCCAAGGCTAGCAAATATCTTTCTCCTTTTTAACTTCCATCAAGATCAACAGTGATGAGATATCTGTTATGCCAAATTCCTGACAAATACTATTCACTGTAATAGGCTTTTACTGGTAACTCTAGTCTGTACACTGAAAAAAATTAGCTACATAAAAGTGAAAAAATATATCCTAATAGGCAATATACTTTTTCAACTTACAAAATAGACAAAATAAAGTGTTCTACCTCTAAAGGGGAATAGTTCAACTCATTGAACAGACTCTTCCATCTCACCTATTCATTCCAACATGAAAAATCTAAATACAAGAGTTTATTCCTGTGTTTTCTCTAGGATGATTCACTTCTGAGCTTCTCAAACTGGGAAACAAGGCAACATACCAGAGTGTAAAAGAAGTAGCAGGACAACAGTGTACATCTTCTGTGCAAGCACTAATTTATGTGACGCTTTTGGGAAGGGGGCATTTTTTTTGTAGAAATACATTGTGCAGTAGAATTCATGTTAAACTGCTTAATTTTTTTTAAAGTGATTTTCAGTTTCAGGCTTCAATGGGCTATTTTCCAGATTTCCCCCAGATTTCTGAGTTAAGAGAATCAGTGTATTTCAGTAGCAAGCTTTAAGAAACAATGTATCAGAGCAGTGTTGATAAACTTTTGCTGTAAAAGGGCCAGAAAAGTAAGTATCTTAGGCTTTGAGGAACAGTCTCTGTTAGATATTCGTCCGTCATTTTAACTCTTAAAAAATATAATATTTATGGATGGCCATATTATTTACGGGGCCACAGTTTGCCACTCTGTGTATCAGAATACAAAACTGAGTACGAAGGCTTATCCAGCTCGGATTCCATGAAGTATGGTATTGAAAGGCTGTTTTTAATATGTGCACCTATATCATTTAAAACCAGAGAGAAACAGGACAGCATGCTGTGGGATTAGAACTTAAGAAATCCGAATTCCTCTAGTTTTGTCCTACTGCTACCTGTTAGTTATCCCGTCCCCTGCCCCACAATTCTGTAAACCTAGAAAGCTGAGGCATGGGTTCCTTATCACTGGATCAGACGGCGTCCTCAGCTCTAAGACTCTATTAAAAGCTGGTCTAATTACGCAAAGTGGTTGCCAGGAGATACTGAATCACTTTTTTTTTTTTCATTCTCCCTCCATAATCCATTCCTGCCCCAGAGTTCCTCAAGTAGGTACTCTTTATGAATCTCCACCAAGAATCCCTCGTTCCAAAGGTATTTTCTCATACCCATTGTATATTAGGCGACAGAGAGGAGCTGCGCCCCTTTCCAGTACAGCAGTTTAAGCCACACTAGGCCTCCAAGGGTGGTTCTCACCTTAACTTTGCTCCACGGCAACTCTCACACAACCTCGGAAACGGTGCATGCAGTGTGACTCTAAGACATTCACGTACCGTTTACATAAACCATAAAACTATTTCACCAAAACCACACCATATTGTTTTATGGTTATAGTTGCTTACTTTATGGAAGTTCACTGATTTGTGTACTTTTCTATGTATTATAAACCTCAATGAAAAGTTTTTAAAAACATCACAGCTTATCAGGGCTAAGAATACTACTACTATCTGCAGGGTTAAGAGTGTAGGTTTCCACCCTTGAAAAACAACAGGAAGCAGGCTAGATAAAGAACCTAACCAGTTAATAGACAAAAGGTAACACTAAAAAAACAGAAGTGAGGAAACAGATGATAAACTGGAATAAAAAGGTAGGAAAAAAGGACTGCTGCTGATGCATGAGAACGTGTCACTGAGTTTACAGTATGCGATAAGGTGATGGGTGGGAGAAGGAAAAGCAATCCTCAAGGTAAACTGGTACCTGGGAGAGGCAGTGAGGACCAGCTGAAGGAAGCAGATAAACACAGAGAAAGAACTATTAGACAGGGCTGAAATGAAGAGGTGAATTTTCAGATATTTAAAAAGTCTTTATTTTAATCTGTACCACCAGGTATAACTTGTAACTAAGATACTTTGTTAGTTTTGAAGATTCACTTGCAGATAATAATTTTCACAATGGATTTCTGACTTGCCCTTACTACTCACCTAAAAAGCTGATAGCATGAAATGTATTTCTGAATGTCTGGGGAAAAAAAAAAGAATGTTTAGTTATCATTACATTAATGATCACTTGAACAACATATATCAAGCATTTCATGCCAGGATTTACATTACTGTTATCTCATTTAATCCTGACAACAAACCCACGTGATAGATGTTATTATTCCTTCCATTTTAAAGACGAAGCAATAGGCAGAGAGATTTCAACCCAGAGCCTCACTCGTGACTAGAATGCTATATTCTTTCTAACTAGGTTTAACAATGGCTACACAAAAGACAAGGTCACAGTTGCTATTTTCACTGAGTTCTGAAACAGTTATACTCCAATTTTACCCAACTGATAAAAGTAGCTGTTCAAGGAATTATCTGTTATTGCAACTGGTTGTTTCATAAAGGATTTGTCAGTGTTAATTGTAGACTAGAGAAAAATGTTCAACGTCTCTAAAGAGGTGAGTTTTATTCTCCTGTCTATAGAAATACTACATCTAAATACATCTAAATTCTGGTAGTTGCAGATGCTGTGCAAACATTAGATTCTATCATATGAGACATCATTACAGATCACATATGAAGCAATTCATAAAGAGGTATGAAGATGAATATGGTGTTTCCTCTATCATTCCAAACTTTCAGGTCCCTCAAGATTCAGGAGGGAACAGTGAAAAGAGTGAAAGACTCACATATAATCACACAGAAAGTCATCAAGACAATGCAAGCTCTTCCAGGCACCCCATCTTTCTGTGATTGTCAGAGAGCATTTACAGGATCACTGTCACAGTCATCACCGACCTCACACAGTTCCTATGGCATTGCTTCTCCTCAGGGAGATACTAGTCAGACTACCTGAAATTTCCTTAGTCACTTAAATCAAAGACATCAGTCTGATTATGGAGAATTTGTGAGTCTTCACCTATATGAGAAAACCCAACACCAAACTGCTGTAGAAGAATCTTTCAAGTAAACATCTGTAGGTTGTACTTTTTTCACTTATCAAACTGGGCTTCCCTGATGGCTCAGACGTTAAAGCATCTGCCTGCAGTGCACGAGACCCGGTTTGATCCCTGGGTCGGGAAGATCCCCTGGAGAAGGAAATGGCAACCCACTCCAGTATTCCTGCCTGGAGAATCCCATGGACGGAGGAGCCTGGTGGGCTACATTAGTCCACGGGGTCGCAAAGAGTCGGACGTGACTTCACTGTATTTTCTTTCAACGGTGATAAGGCCTGACCTCTGAGCTTCCCTGGTGGCTCAGACAGTACAGAATTGGCCTGCAGCGCAGGAGACCTCGGTTTGATCGCCGGGTCAGGAAGATCCCCTGGAGAACAGAATGGTAATCCCCTCTAGTATTCTTGCCTGGGAAATCCCATGGACAGAGGGGTCCAGGAGGTCACAAGAGTTGGGACAGGGCTGAATGACTAACACTCCAGTTATTTAACCAATAAGTTTTTTTAGTTCTTATCTTCCAAATTTTCTGCACCAGTTTACATTTTACTCCAACCTGTTTTACCTTTTTTGGTCTTGCTTATTCGTTCCTTCTTTTGCTGGACCATCTTCCTGCCACTTACGTGTATGCAGGAACTGTTTCATCCTTGTCTCCTGACCAGGAGAATCTTGTAATCTTAATCTGCTTCCTATGTCTCACACTGTTTCTTGCTTTAGGGTATAGCCATAACTTTAAGAAATGAGTGCAATATATTGTTCTAAAATTTGCCTTTAAAAATTTTATCTATTCCTTAACAACTTAAAAGTAACTTATGCTGATCCCTTTCAGCATAAACTATCAAAATAGGAGACACAGAAATAAATGACTCACCAATTGTATAAATAACTTCAACATCATCCATCTGGGAATCAGTTATGCTGTTCTTGGCTTCACCTTTCACTTCCCCAAGGAGAAAACCTTCCTAGGAAGATAAGAATAAGCAGTATATGGAATACACCAATAGGATTACCATTCAGTCACTTAATTAGCCGTTATTTCCCGAGACTTTTACAACATGTGCAAGTGTGTGCTACCAACTGGGGTATACTCAAAAGACCAGGTGCACTCCAGTTTACATGGGACACATGACCAGTTTTAAAAACATGGGTGAAAGTGAAAGTGAAGTTGCTCAGTTGTGTCTGACTCTTTGTGACCCTGTGGACTGTAGCCCACCAGGCTCCTCAGTCCATGGAATTTTCCAGGCAAGAGTACTAGAGTGGGTTACCATTCCCATCTCCAGGGGATTTTCCCAACCCAGGGATTAGAACCCGGGTCTCCTGCACTGCAGGCAGACGCTTTGCTGTCTGAGCCACCAGGGAAGCCCAAAACATGGTTAGAAGAGACTAAATACCACTGTGACTTTAGCACTCTTGGAAGCACAAAAGGCTTAAAGCCAGAAATGAGAGTATAATGTTTGAGGAAGGAAGAGCAGCACAGTTAGCCTTAGAAAAGAAGACTCCCATTTGTAAGTGAAAGTCGCTCAGTTGTGTCCTGACCAGTTGCGTCTGACACTTTGCGACCCCATGGACTGTAGCCCACCAGGCTCCTCTGTCTGAATTCTTCGGTCCAGGATACTGAAGTGGGTAGCTGTTCCCTTCTCCAGGAGATCTTCCCACCCTAAGGATCAAACCCAGATCTGCGACATTGCAGGTGGATTCTTTACCGGCTGAGCCACCAGGGAAGCTACATTTGTAAGGAAAGTTTACAAAGAGTCTGCCTGCCAATACCAGAGACACGGGTTCAATCTCTGGGTTGGGAAGATTCCCTGGAGAAGGAAAATGGCAACTGGCTCCAGTATTCTTGCCTGGGAAATCCCATGGACAGAGGAGCCTGGCGGGCTACAGTCCATGGGGTCACAAGAGTTGGACACAACTTATTGACTGACCCACCACCCATCTGTAAGAAAATCATAGGTAGAAGGAAGAGTGCCAATAACTGACCATCCCAAATGACTAGCCCGACCATCAATGGCATGGGCTTCTGAGTCAGTGACGGCTTCTGTGCTATGAAATGACACAAGATGGGCTTTTTAGATTAAGAACTGTGCTCATTATTAATGATCTGGAAATCAATATCAGAGTCTGCTTTATAAAAGAGGAGCTTGGTTCTTTTTAAGATGTAGGCATCTTGCCACAACAGCAGTGACTTCTGTGAATTTCAAAGAATTCAATTATTTCCCTTGGTACACTTAGAGACCCAATGTGCTTGACAATGAATTTTTAATCTTTATAATTAGTTAAGACTACTTTTAAAAATTCATTAAAAGAAGAACACAAAGCAATGTTTCCACAATGTGAGTCTTCATTAGAATCAAAGAGGAACAGTCCAGAACTCTATACTCTATAGTGTTCTAGACAAACCCCTGGAAAAGAGACAACAGAAGACAATACAACTACCCAGAAAACCAGCTTTTAAAGGCTTTAGGAGAAAGATCTGAGAAGCAAAGCCCTAACAGTATGGTACTTCGCAAGTGCTAATCCTTTAAGCTACATAGGATTAAGCCCATTCTGTTTATATTTACACTAAGATAGTCAAGATAATTTCCACAACCACAGGCATTTTAAATCATCATATATTTGCTCTATGCTAGGTGTTAAGCTACAGTGTAATTAAAATTTGCATACACAAAAGCTATCAATTCCAACCTTATTAGGACTGCGCCAAAATACTGTTTTGGAAAAGACAAGCCTTTATTACAAAATGAAAGGCACAACATTTAGCAGAAATCATGAGGTTTGGTATAGATATTCCCTAAACGCTCTTAGCAAGTTACTAAGCACTTCCTTTCTTTGACTCAGACGGCCAAGAATCTGCCTGCAATACAGGAGGCCTAGGTTTGATTCCTGGGTTTAGGAAGATCCCCTGGAGAAGGGAATGGCAATCCAGTATTCTTGCCTGGAGAATACCAAGGACAGAGGAGCCTGGCAAGCTATACAGCCCATAGGGTCGCAAAAAGTCAGACACGACTGAACGACTAACACAAGGTACTTCCTCTCTCTGACACTACTCCTCGGGCTCCAAGTTTTACACTGGTTTTTAGTTCCATAAATATAAAAGTTTTAAAAATAGGCTCAATTAAAAAAACAAAAACTACTTCATCACTTAACTTTATCTAGAGGTTCTTGAACCTAGGCAAAAGTGTGAAATCAGCATTTAAATATTTCATATTGGAGGCTGTACTTAAATGTACGCTCAAATGTACTTAATGTACTTAAATGTACGCTTATAAAAGCGAAAGCGGAAGCCATAGCTTAAATGTACGCTTAAATGTACCCTTATAAAAGCGAAAGCTGAGGCCATAGCTTAATAAATTTGACAACAATGCAAACAAGTCAGATACCCGATACAGATCTTTTCCGCGTACTAAGACTGACGCCAAAACAGCCACCGGTGGCATAATCCATCTTTCCTTTACGAGCCATCCATTTGAGCAAACGTGCCCAACTGCTGCTCCGCAAGGGAAACACCGAGTTGTCTGCGAAAACCACGGTTGGGAGCAAGGAGCAAGTTAACCCGCAACGTTCCCAGCCGCGGCGGGAACGCTGTGTGAACTTTCTATTCCTTCACGACCGAGTTCGACCAGAAAAGGGGGACTGCGAGAGACACGGGGGCGTGCGAGGCACGGGAACGCAAACACTGGTTCCAAGAGGGGAGCTGAACCTGGAGAAGGCACCTCTAGGGCCGCCCGGGAGCGACAGAAGGCAGCGCCGACGGCAGAGAGCCTTGGCGGCGGCGGCGGCGGGGAGCCCACGGGCCGGCCCCGAGCAGCGGCGGCCCGAGGTCGCCCAAGCGCGGGGGCTGGGGGGGGCCCTTCCGAGGCGACGCCGCATTCCGCCCCCGCCCTCGGCTCACCGTGTCCGAGTCGGTGTTGAGGTGCTGGAAGGCGAGCGCCCCGAGCACAAATCCAGAGAGCACCGCCGACGTGCTCTCGCCCTCCATGCTTCCGTCGCCGCCGCGCGACTCCAGGGGGCGGGGCCTGGGCGGGGCCGAGTGAGGAGGCGGAGTCGCCCGAGGAGGCGGGTCTGCGCTTGCGCAGTGGCCACTGCGCGCTCCGCGGTGCCGCGGGCCGGCGGGCGAGGCTTGGGCGCCCTCTGGTGGGGATGCCGCTGCGAAGAGGTTGTAGCTAGTGCTCAGGTCTGTCATTCTGGGTGTTGGGCAACTGCTCTGCCCAGGACCAGGAATAGGGCCTTAGCAGCTAACTGCTTCAGAGGGGCCCTGGCATAGATGCGAAAGTATGGGAAATGAAAACAGCTGACAGAATAGAAGCATTGCCTAGTGGCATAATATCACAATGGAAATGCCACGTTTGGAGCTTTCACAGTGTCAGATGCTACGCTTTACCATTTGAAACTTCTAGAATACTAATGACAACGTCAGAGAATGTCTCTTCTAGAACTCTCTAGTGATGTTTCATCTCGTGGAATGAGGGAGGGAGATGGATTTCTTTGAGTGTTCGCTTTTAGAAAATTGAGAACTCAATTCAAAGAATATACAGACTGTTTAACCTTGTTCTGACAAGTTAATGATAGTTATAGACATGCTGATGATCATTTGATAAGGGTGCTGCAGAAAGCAGTAATCGAGAAACCAAGCACCAGAGACAGAGAGCTGGAGAACTCAGGTTTATTATGCCAGCGGGCCCAGAGGAGTTAACACTCCAAGCTATGAGCCCAGAACAAAGGAGTTACAGAGCTTTTATACACAAACTATAGTGGGCAACACTAGCTGCTCATAGGCTGGTTTAAACTAAGGGGTTTTGCACACCCGGGAACAGTGGTCAAGATGGGGAGGGGGATGCCTGACCTTTACATGGACAGGCATGATTAAGCAGGTTTGCAGGGGCTGGACAATTGCAAAGAGCAGGACAAGGATGACCGAGATAAGCTCCAGTTCCTAGTATTGTAAGTCCCCACTTTCTGAGACTATGTGACCTATGTGATCCAGACTTTGCAAGGAGCAAGCTGAGTTACAGAGGAAGATTGAGCAGGAGACTATGTAAAATTTTAACTTATCGTCTTCAAGGGGAATAGGAAGATTATGAATTAACAATTTTCCACACATGATATATAAAGCTATGGTTTGTAAATGAAAGCTAGCTATATATCAGACTACTGAATTAAATTAATATTGCTTGTTTCTGGGTTTTGTTGTGTAGCAGCCATATTTGACTAACATACTGAAGACATGTATAGCATTAGAAGTTATGTTTTTTCTCTAAAATTAAGTTTCTTGCTGTCATTTCAGCAAAGTCACTGTTAATACAAAAAGATTTCACTTAAGTTGTGTTTTATAGGTAGTAATGATCTAAAGGATTAAAAACTTTTTTTTAAAGTTTGTCCAAGACAATGAAAGTAAACCCTCACATACAAGAGTGAATGATTTTTGACATGGTTGCCAAGACAATTCATTGGGGAAGGACAGGTTTTTCAATAAATGCAAAAGAATGTATTTAAACCCTTACTTTATGCCATATACAATAATTAGCTCAAAAGGGATGAAATACCTAAATGAAAGACCTAAAACTAGCATTCTTAGAAGAAAACATGGGGGGGAATCTTCATGACAGTGGATTTGGCCATGATTTTTTTGTGTGTAACACCAAAGGGAAAAAAAAGATGAATTTTATTTACTTCATCAAATTAAAAACTTTTGTCCATCAAATGACACTATCAGGAGAGTGAAAAGGCAACCTACAGAAAAGAGAAGTATTTGTGAATCATGTATCTGATAAGGGATTAATATCCAGAATATATATAAAGAATATATGTAATATACATTGAATATATATTCAATGACAGCAGAAAAAAAATTAGCAAAGGACTTGAGTAGACTTTTCTGTAAAGAAGATGCACAGGTTTCTCAGGTGGTGCTAGTGGTGAAGAATCCACCTGCCAATGCAGGAGACGCAAGAGACCTGGTCTGATCCCTGTGTCAGGAATCCTTGGTGTAGGTAAAGGCAACCCACTCCAGTATTCTTGCCTGGAAAAATTCCATGGACAGAGGAGCCTGGTGGGCTACAGTCCATGGGGTTGCAAAGTGTCAGACACGACTGAGTGACTGAGCATGCACTCAATAAGTACATGAAAAAATACTTAACATCATTAGTCATTCAGTTCAGTTCAGTTCAGTCGCTCAGTCGTGTCCGACTCTTTGCGACCCCATGAATTGCAGCACGCCAGGCCTCCCTGTCCATCACCAACTCCTGGAGTTAGTCATTAGGGTAATGCAAATCAAAACCATAATGGCCCACTGTATAGCATTCTGTATTAACTTAAAAGGGAAAAGAAGCTGAAAAAGAATTGATACTTGTATATGTATAACTGATTCATTTTGCTGTATACTTAAAACTAACACAACATTGTTAATCAACTATACTCCAATATAAAAATTAAAAGACAAAAATGGCGGCACAATGGACATGAATCCGTTTGCCAGTGCAGGGAACACGGCTTTGATCCCTGGTTCAGGAAGATTCACACGCAAGGAGCACCTGAGCCCATGTGCCTTAACTACTGACCTGAGCGCTGCAACTACTGAAGCCCGTGAGACAAACCACCTCAATAAGAAGCCCGAGCACCACAATAAAGAGTAGCCTTCACTCATCACAACTAGAGAAAGCCAGAGCAAAAAGCAACGAAGACCCAGCACAGCCAAGAATAAATAAATAAAATCATATCTTTAAAAAAAATGCCAAAAACTTTGACAGACCACATCATACTCATTAGGATAGCAATGGTATAGTAAAAAATACATTTGATTTTTGTTCCTGCATCCAAGAACAGAGTTCCTAAAATCCTTGTTGTCTCTAGCATGATAGTAGTGTCTTCTGTATGCTAACATGATTGTTGGGGAATGAGAGTGGTGGGCTAGATAGCTTTAAGGATGGGAGCTAGTTTCCAGAAAGAGGAAGCCTTGATTAGAGGATTGGAACTTTTAGCCGCACTCCTGACTTCTTCTCTGGAGAAGGGAATGGCAACCCACTCCAGTAGTCTTGCCTGGAGAATTCCAAAAACAGAGGAGCCTGGTGGGCTACAGTCCATGGGGTCAAAGAGAGTTGGACATGACTGAGTGACTAACACTGACTTCTCAAGTGAGAGGAGCTGGAGATTGAGTTTACATCACTAATAGGGGATGATTTAATCAACTGTGCCTAAGTAACGAAACTACCGTTAAAACTAAAGAATGGGGTTCCAGGTGACTGGAACCATCAGTGCTATGGATATTTGCAAATGTTTGTCCTTGTGTAGCTAAGAAATACATATTTTTCCATTTAAGTCAGGATGCATAATGTGATGGAGACACAGATAAAGACTCAGGTTTTTCAAACATCAGGATTTGAAAAATGTCACCTTTTAGGAATAAAGAGAAGTTTCCTATGAAAAAATAAAATAAAGACTTGAATGTCAGGCCTAAAACAATTAAACTCATAGGAGAAAACATAAGCGGTGCATTCTTTGACATCAGTCTCAGCAATGCCTTTCTAGATACTTTTCCTCAGGCAAGAGAAACAAAAGCCAAATTAAACAAATGGGCTCCCTCATCCCCAGACTGTTTTACCCACTCCTGTGCATTAGATTTTGGAGCTCGAGCCTAAGGAAGGATCCTGTTTTGTCAAATTTTCATGTTGATTTGTCTGCCTGACTATTGATTGCCCCAGGCCATGCTAGGTCAGGGTTCTCATTCAATTCTTTGCTTTCCAGCTTTTAAAAAGTTCTTCCAAACTGGGCTAAATAGAGCAGACTTGTTGGGGGCATTTTAATGTCTTGGGACCATCGGGGTCCACATGGTCCACCCAAGCTCTGAGAGTGTTCCTTTTCTCAGCTCTAAATAAAATGTACATTTTATTCATCCCATTTCTTAACAACCACCTGAAGATTTCCACCTTATGGAGTCCCTTGGCTCTTCCCTCTGGCTTCCCCCATTTTCCTCTTCACTAATTAAAAGGTCTCGGAGATGCCTTGACATAGCCTCATGCACTGCAGCACCAGCATCTTGGTGAAGCCCTAACAAGGGCTGCAATTAGATTGAGAAGATACTGTAGAGAAGTGGAAGAGTTGATGTCTTCTCATTTACATCTCATGGCTTTAAAAATGCTTATATATTAAAGGTATCGACCTTGTCTGTCAAATATTGAAAGTATTTTTTTCCCAGATTGCTTTTAACTTTTACTTGCATTTAAGGTAAACTGTTTTTAATATGGAAGCTTTAACACTTCGTATTTAAAACTTTTACTCATATCCTAATCTTTACCTCTAAGGTATCTTGTTTAGGAAGACCTCCCTGTGTCGTGATTAATAACCATTACTCTTGAATAAGAGGCAATTACTAATCAACATTCAGAAAACTAAGATCATGGCATCTGGTCCCATCACTTCATGGGAAATAGATGGGGAGACAGTGGAAACAGTGTCAGACTTTATTTTTTTGGGCTCCCAAACCACTGCAGATGGTGATTGCAGCCATAAAATTAAAAGACGCTTACTCCTTGGAAGGAAAGTTATGACCAACCTGGATAGCATATTAAAAAGCAGAGACATTACTTTGCCAACAAAGGTCCATCTGGTCAAGGCTATGGTTTTTCCAGTAGTCATGTATGGATGTGAGAGTTGGACTGTGAAGCAAGCTGAGCGCCGAAAAATGGATGCTTTTGAACTATGGTGTTGGAGAAGACTCTTGAGAGTCCCTTGGACTGCAAGGAGATCCAACCAGTCCATCCTAAAGGAGATCAGTCCTGGGTGTTCATTGGAAGGACTGATGTTGAAGCTGTAACTCCAATACTTTGGCCACCTCATGCGAAGAGCTGACTCATTGGAAAAGACCCTGATGCTGGGAGGGATTGGGGACAGGAGGAGAAGGGGACGACAGAGGATGAGATGGCTGGATGGCATCACCGACTCGATGGGCATGAGTTTGAGTAAACTCCGGGAGTTGGTGATGGACAGGGAGGCCTGGCGTGCTGCAGTTCATGGGGTCGCAAAGAGTCGGACACGACTGGGCAACTGAACTGAACTGAACTGAACTAATTAAGACTAATGCCATGTGCTGAATGGAGCCCTAGCAGAGATCATTTACCAAAAGTCTAAGCACAGAATCCATACAAACAGTAGAATTGCTTTAAAAAGATTTTTAGTGGTCATTTGTTTCTTCACTAACTTTGAAAGCTGGAGCAATAGAAAATACAAGATGAGCCTGAAACATTTGTTTAGTGCCAGAAAATAAAGATGGATACAAAGAATGAGGTAAACACATTGATCTGACATAGAAGGCAGGTGGAAAGGGCTGATACTGACCACATCTGAGGTGAAATATCAAAATGAATAACAAGAGTAATAAATTATGTCCCATTGAACAAAATAAGAATCTTTCAGTCTGTACTGATACAAATGAGTTGATGAATAAATAAATGGGCTAAGAGAAAGCTCTTCCTTACAGTTGCAAACTAACTGGAAAAGGAATCAGAAAATTAGAAAATCCCTTTTAGCAACTATTATCGTCATCATCATAATTGATACAAGGCAACAGATACTAAAACTAGTGGGTAAAGTTTGACTAACCAGCTATTTATGTAGTGTCTGAGTAGGAAATGGCAACCCACTCCAATATTCTTGTCTGGGAAATCCCACGGAGAGAGGAGCCTGGTGGGCTACGGATCATGCGGTTGCAAAAGAGTTGGACACAACTTAGTGACTAAACAACAACAGCAATGAGTATTTCCACAAAGTATATTTATGAATGATAGGAGGAAAAATAACTTTACAAACACCATCTTAATCAAATAGTTGAAGTTAACATCACCAGTAAAGGGGCAAAGCAGCATCAGATGCCTCCTGGTACAAAGCTCTGATAAGACATCTGTTCGGCCACATTCTTGCTAAAAGTGAATTTTTTCTTGAGGCATCAAACTTAAATAGAAGAGCCTTTTACAAAAAACTGAACTGTATTCTTTATAAATGTCAATGGCATGAAACACAAAGACTGAGAAAATGTTGTAGATTAAAGAAAAACAAAGAAAGAGACAACCAAAAGCTGCAAGGAATAACCTGAAATGACAGGGACAACTTGGCTCAAACAATGTTGAAGTATTGACAAAAAGAATTTTACCTGATTTTATTCTGCCTTTATAATTATCATGGGCTTCCCTGGTGGCTCAGTCTGTAAAGAATCCGCCTGCAATGCGGGAGACCTGGGTTCGATCCCTGGGTTGGGAAGATCTCCTGGAGGAGAGCATGGCAACCCACTCCAGTGTTCTGGCTTGGTCAGAGGAGCCTGGTGGGCTACAGTCCATGGAGTTACAAAGAGGCGAATACAACTGAAGTGACTAAGCAGAGCGCATGAATAGCACATGATAAGTCAGGAAACCCTAAGTAACAGAGCAATCCTGAAACCTCCACTTCAAGAGCTATTTTTAGAATTTGCAAATAGATTTCCTCGTTACCTGAATTGCTTAGCAGGGAATACACTTGAATAATAGTTTGTAAATGTTCTGGTCAGATTGAAAACTTTTCCTGCCTTGAAATTTTGCTTAAAAAAAAAAAGCATGGATTTTATTTTTCTCAGTCTGAGGATTCCTTAATATACGCCATAAATTTTCAAAAAACTAATTTTACAGTTGAAATACTTAAGGAACTATACAAGATATGACAATTCATGGATCATAAATATCGTCCACATCATTCTGAGTCCCCAAACTCAGAAGGTAAGATAATCTATTATAATACCAGAATAGGCTAAAATTTCTATAAAGAGTAGTCTCCCTTCAGCTCAAGTTTTAGCTCCCTATAACTCAGATGGTAAAGAATCCACCTGCAATGTAGGAGACCCGGGTTCAATCCCTGGGTCTAGGAGATACCTGGAGAAGGGAATGGCTACCCACTCCAGTATTCTTGCCTGGAGAATTCCATGGACAGAGGAGCCTAGTGGGCTACAGTCCTTGAGGTTGCAAAGAGTTGGAGAACATGGAGCGAATAACACACACACATACACTGATATTATAATCTTTATGTCAGAAATCCCCATCAAGTCTTTGAGATTCTTATAGGAAGGCTCATAAAGCTTGGCATGATTCCTACTCTGATGGATCCCTCCTAGATACTTTCCAATCTTGTCAAGTATTTTCAAAGTATCATTTTGTTAGGTAGTTACAATAGGAAAAAGGAGTCCAGAATGGCAGTGGCTAAAAGACAAAGAAAGGAAAAGCCCCCGAATATAGAACAAAGGAAGGTCTGAGGACTGAAGTGAGGACCTCCAATAAAACAAACAGCCCTCCTGGCTAGCCCAGTTTACATAGGGCAGTCTCAGAGGGAGGAGAAAAAACACATAAAAAGAGGAGCCAAAATTGAGCTGGGGGGCTTCTCTTCTCTTCACGTCTTTTAGGTTGGCCTGCCCTCACGCCTCATGCCTCGAGGATGTATTTTCCTTTGCTTGCCAAATAAAACTGAGCTGTAACATGGAGCTGTAACACTGGTCTGTCCATTGCTTCAAATTCATCGCTTGCTGCAGCAAGACAGAACCGAGGAAATGATACACTGCCCTGACAATTTCAACAGAGTATGTCCAATAGATATGCAAATGGTATATGTCCAGCAGGTACACAATATGTTTCCAAAAAGAACATTACCATTACCATACCCTTCCTTGATGTACCACCCAGAGATATAAGAAAAGACACCAGCAGAAGTCGGCCTTAGAACATACTAGGAAAGAACATAGATCCTAATTATGTTTCCTAGCACCAACACACACTCTTGCTTCCTAGTTGTATTTGTTGGCTAGGGCTATCATAACAAAATGACTTAAATGACAGAAATGATTTCCAGTTCTGGAGGTTAGAAGTGCAAAGTCAAGGTGTCAGCAGAATTTTTCTTTTCTGAGGTCTCTCTCCTTAGCTTGTAAATCGGTACCTTCTTGCTGTGTTTTTTCACGGTCTTTTCTGTGCATGAACATCCCTGGTGTCTGTGTATCCAAACTTTCTCTTCTGGTAAGGACATCAGTCATTTAGATAAGGGCCCACCCTCCCTAATGAACACATTTTAACTTAATACAGTCACAGTCTTGAGTGTTTTTAGGGTGTCAACATAAGCACTGTGGGGACATAATTCACTCCACACCACCAGCCTGATGCATTTAAGACCCCAGATATCTAGTTTACTGGAGATCTGATTCTGAGCCTCCTTAAGTAGTCTCCATAAGCAGATAACTTCCAGAAGTAGAAAGCTTTCTCCCATAAAAAAATTAGTAAGCAGAAAATGTGTAGTCACTCAGTCGTGTCTGACTCTTTGTGACCCTGTGGACTGTAACCCACCAGGCTCCTCTGGCCATGGGATTCTCCAAGCAAGAATACTGGAGTGGGTTGCCATTTCCTTCTCCAGTGAGCAGAAGCCTCAGTTAAATACGACCTGGAGACCAGGAGGGGGAGCTCTCACACCCTGTGACAATAGGCAAGCCCAACAAGAGGAAGAAAGACCTTGCTTTCCTAGGCAGGACTCAGCATATGGAAAGCCCTGGGTGCTTTGTTTATGATTGCCCTCCAGACTGCCTTTTCCTCTTGATAAAACTGTTATTCTCTTGCTGTGTTGGGGCTTCCATGTGGCTTGCCAAGGCTGCAGATCCTAAATTGCAGTTCTCTACTGATCTCAAATAAATACATCTTCGCTGGAGAAATATCTGGCAGTCTGTTTGTTCCAGGTCAACATGCCAAATATTTTTTGTATCAAGAAGATGATGTGGGCTATTGTCAAAGATAAACAAAGCTGGACATTCATTAAAGGAGTAAAAACAGATTTTACACAGTAACTACTATCATAGCAGACGATCCCCTAGAGAAGGAAGTGGCAACCCACTCCGGTTTTCTTGCCTGTGAAATCCCATGGACAGAGGAACCTGGTGGGCTACAGTCCATGGGATCAGAAGACTCAGACACAGCTTATTGACTAAACCATTACCACCACCACCGTAGAAGAAAGACCTGGGGTCCACTGCAAGTGCAGAGGAAGAATTAGAAAGTAGAAAGGGCTGAGAGGGGGCTGGAGCAGAGGCAGAAAAGCGAAAAATTACTGGAAAAGGGTAAGAGGATTGGTCAATGTAAATATGATTAGACCTGAACTGCTAACTGGCATTTTCTTGAAATGAGGCCTCTGTCTTTCTAAAGGAGGCTTCCCTGGTAGTTCAGCTGGTAAAGAATCCACTTGCAATGCTGGAGACCCCAGTTTGATTCCTGGGTTGGGAAGATCCCCTGGAAAAGGGATAGGCTACTGACTCCAGTATTCATGGGTTTCCCTGGTGGATCAGATAGTAAAGAATCCACCTGCAATGTGGGAGACCTGAGTTTGATCCCTGGGTTGGGAAGATCCCCTGGAGGAGGGCATGGCAACCCACTCTAGTATTCTTGCCTGGAGAATCCCCAAGGACAGAGAAGCCTGGTGGACGACAGTCCATGGAGTCACAAATAGTCAGGCACGACAGAGCGACTGAGCACATAGCACCCTTCCAAAGACACTGGGAGACAGAGACCCTATCTTTCCTGATGATTACATTTTAAAGGAATAGTTTTCAGGTCCTTGAGAAAGATACTCAGATTGTAAGAAACACAAATACGTCTAAAAGGGATAGAGGAAGGATTTATAATTGTAAGCTCTTTTAATTAAATGCTCTAAGAAAGGGAGATCACTCCTCAGCTTTTCAAGATAGAAATTCAAGGGCAGCTGGATCATCCCAGGGATATGGCCTTAATCTGCTAGAAGCTATGAAGTTTGTTCAAGTGTCCTAGTGCATGAGTTTGCATGGAGCCTTTTGTGCCAAGAGTTTTTGCAGTTCTCAGTATAATTATCTTTCTCTCATGACCTTTGGATCAAGACCCATGATCTGACAATGGACTTTAACATCCGTAAATATCATTCTTAAACAATCAAAGTGACTGCAAATCTTTCCAACAAATGGACTTTCCAACCACTGGACTTTGCAACTATTGAATTAACTCTCCCTGTAACTCTCTAGAATATTATCAGCTCCCCACATCTGCATGCATCAAGTCTACTCCAGGCCTCCATTAATTAACTCCTATTACTATTATCTTCCAGAGTCTTAAAGGAACCCAAGAGACATCAAGAATAGAAAGAGACAAGGGACTAATAACGGAAGCTATTATCTAATTATTTTCTCACAAAGTAGTTTAGAGACCATTATGTGATTTATTTAACACCATTCAGGGCATTTATCCTCCACAATCAGACCAAAAAATCAGACATCAACTTATACCTTAAACTGGAAATTTTTTTCTCCTCATTGAGAATTCCTGGGCCATGTCTTCCTGTGATGACCTCATCAAAATGCAACTTATAATTTAGACATAATTCTGGAGAACAAGACTTCCTATTTCAGCTGCCAAGGTTTCTTCTAGCTCCAGGAAGCTACCTTTTTGGAGGACCTGCCCTTTCTAGGGTGGCTGACATTTAACTGATTGTGCAGGGGTATAAGGGCCATTTTGGCTCAATGACGGACATCTCTTGTGGGTCATGTATGCCCCAGAACTCCCTGTGGCTTTGGTTGGGCTGAGGCTTTGCCAAGCCTGCATGACTGTTGTATTTCACCTTCTGCCTAATCCTCTTCCCCTCCACCACTCTCCAGCCTCCAAGGTGTTGGTGTTACTGAACCAAACTTGAGTTTACTCCCCCAGGGCTTTCAGGGAAGGATTTTTAAAGGTAACAATAGGGGTGAGGGTCAAAAGTATCTGATCAGCTTGTGGACATTCTTCTGATTAACTGATGGTGAAGTAACAGGGTGATGTTTTGGGAAACTTAATCATTAGTCTTCTGCTTTCAACCAGTCTGGGATCTACGTGGGTCAGCTTGTAGTCACCATCTGCCACCAGGTTGGGGGAATCTCAGTTTCTGCAGAACAACTCCAAGATATGCCTCAGATTATTATCTATATCCCTTCCAGAGGAACTAGGGGACCTGTGACTCTGTTGTGACTGAACTGTTGTTTCCTGACTGTTTTTCCTTTGTTTCTCTATTCCCTTGATTCTCTAATTATTAACTGCTCGAGTCTGCTCTTTGGAACTTGGGGAAGGCCTAGGAAGTTAAGAGTTTTCTACAGACAAGACGTGGGGGACATGGAGGAGCTTTTGTACCCAAGAAGGCCCTGTAGGGTCCTGCTTGGTTTCACTGATCCTTAATAAATGGCCTACAGACCAAAGTTCATCTCAGTGGTGGCTGTCAAAGAACCCGCCATATATCAGTGGTCAGTTGGACTTTCCAAAAATACTCAAGCAAACCCATTTATTAAGGATGATAAACTACCAGAAGAGGTCTGAAACACTGGTTTGTGCAAAGATTTTTGACCCGACGGCAAATTCTTGAACAAAAATCTGCAATACACAGTTTAACCCTGACTGTGACTCAAACTGGCTAGTCCTAGGCTGACTAGAGGATTGGTTATAAAAATAGGTTCAAAATAATTCTTATGATATTCATGATTGCCATTACACTTTTTGCCTTTCTCTGTTGTCTGATGTACAGATACTTAATGTTCCTATAAAGTCATTATCCCAAGGCAATTCCAACTAAAAGTACTGTGTCAAAAAGTAGCCTGGACAATTTGGTTCCTTTAAAAGCTGACATTGACCAAAAGGGTGAAATGGAGAATTTCTGATGAGGAAAAGGTACAGTCCTGGTTTACCTAAAATAGGGGTGCCAACAGAAAAACAGCAGGCATTTCACACTACAGAGAAAGCGCTCATGGTTTTTCAGAGCAATGATTCTCCAAATGCTGGAGCAGCAGCATCTTGGAAGCTGTTAGATATGCAAATTCTCCAGCCCCACCTCAAACCCAAGGCATCAGAATTTCAGATGGTGGACCACAGCACTCAGGGCCTTGACAACATCTCCAAGGGCTTGCAGTAACATTTACAAACTGCTCTTCAAAAAAAACTGCAAGTAACTGAAATTGTTTCCCCCCTCAGGACTCAGTCAGCATGTCCCAGGGTAGACTCTTGGATAGGCCCTCAGTGATGCTTTCCACTCAGATGACTTAAATATAAGAAAATTTGTTGTTGTTTTGCTGTTTAGTTGCTAAGTCATGTCTGACTGTTTGTGATCCCATGGACTGTAGTCCACCAGGCTTCTCTGTCCATGGGATTTCCCAGGCAAGAATACTGGAGTGGGTTGCCATTTCCTTCTCCAGAGGGTCCTCCCAACCTATGGATTGAACCTACATCTCCTGCATTGGCAGGTGGATTCTTTATCACAGAGCCACCAGGAAACTCTAATAAAAGAAAATAGAGCCCATTATTTCTAGACTATCTTTTTTCTTCCCATCTTGTCTCCCCTTTATATATTCATTTTTTACCTTTGTTTAATTGTAACCAAGAGTGAACTCCTAATATGCCAATTAAGTGAAAGTCTCTGACTTAGTCCCAAGAATTATTTATTAATTTTTCTGAAGTTATCATTTTGAGCCTGAGAGAGCTAAACTGGGATTGACAGACTGATAATATAACCTGGACCAGCTTACAACCTTCCAATGGTGAGTTTAATGTATTTGATACTAGGAGCAACCATGTCACTTTTTTTTTTATTTTTTAAAATATATTCATTTATTTATTTTGCTGTTCCGGGTCTTGGTTGCAGCATGCAGGATTTAGTTCACTGACCAGGGATCTGGAACGTGAGCTCCCTGCATTGGGAACACAGAGTCTTAGTCACTGGACCACCAGGGAAGTCCCTTCCTTGACTCTAGCCATAGTTTATGGTTAAACTTTTATCATTTTGTATTGCTTGACTGCTTTCCTTTCTGCATTTTTTCATTTTTCTGATTAAATTTGCTCTTAGGAATTCAGGGAAGGCGTAGGAGGCTGAAGCTTTTCTGCAAACAAGAGGCAGGGGATGAGGAAGGAGGAGGAGTCTGTCCCCTGGAAGACCCCTGCAGGACCCTGCTCGGTTTAAACTGGGCGTTTAGGAGGGAGAATAAGAGAGAACCAAGGGGTAGTCACCAGGGGGCTCAAGTAGAGTCAGCAAAGTGAAAAATTAGAAAGGGTTGATCAGCATAAATATGATTAGGCAAGTCATGCCTGCTAGTTTGCCAGTATCCTAAGTTGGGTTCTACCTTTCCACAGAGATTAGGATACAGTCCCTTTCTTCCTGATAATTACATTCAAAGGAGTGGCTTTCAAGTCCTAGAAGATACCCCTGAGTTGTGGGAAATACAAATATGTCTCAAAGGGACAGAGGAAGGCTTTACAACTGTAAACCATTTTTAGTAAACGCTCTAAGAAAGGTAGGTCAGGAGTCTATCATCAAGTATTGTTGGGACAAACAGTAGATCTCTTGGCAGCCTTGAACTTTTTTAGACAGTAACTCAGTAGGGGACTGAGTTGCCTCAGGGGGTGATCTTAGGTAGCTTTGTTGTTGCCGTTCAGTCACTCAGTCGTGTCCGACTCTTTGCAACACCATGAAATGCAGCACGCCAGGCTTCCCTGTCTGTCACCATCTCCTGAAGCTTGCTCAAATTCATGTCCATTTATGTCGGAGAGTGTTTTGCCTATGTTCTCCTGTAGGAGTTTTACACTCTCCGACATAAATCACAGCAAGATCCTCTATGACCCACCTCCCAGAATATTGGAAATAAAAGCAAAACTAAACAAATGGGACCTAATGAAACTTAAAAGCTTTTGCACTACAAAGGAAACTATAAGTAAGGTGAAAAGACAGCCCTCAGATTGGGAGAAAATAATAGCAAATGAAGCAACAGACAAAGGATTAATCTCAAAAATATACAAGCAACTCCTGCAGCTCAATTCCAGAAAAACAAATGACCCAATCAAAAAATGGGCCAAAGAACTAAACAGACATTTCTCCAAAGAAGACATACAGATGGCTAACAAACACATGAAAAGATGCTCAACATCACTCATTATTAGAGAAATGCAAATCAAAACCACAATGAGGTACCATTACACGCCAGTCAGGATGGCTGCTATCCAAAAGTCTACAAGCAATAAATGCTGGAGAGGGTGTGGAGAAAAGGGAACCCTCTTACACTGTTGGTGGGAATGCAAACTAGTACAGCTGCTATGGAAAACAGTGTGGAGATTGCTTAAAAAACTGGAAATAGAACTGCCATATGACCCAGCAATCCCACTTCTGGGCATACACACTGAGGAAACCAGATCTGAAAGAGACACGTGCACCCCAATGTTCATCGCAGCACTGTTTATAATAGCCAGGACATGGAAGCAACCTAGATGCCCATCAGCAGATGAATGGATAAGGAAGCTGTGGTACATATACACCATGGAATATTACTCAGCCATTAAAAAGAATTCATTTGAACCAGTCCTAATGAGATGGATGAAGCTGGAGCCCATTATACAGAGTGAAGTAAGCCAGAAAGATAAAGAACATTACAGCATACTAACACATATATATGGAATTTAGAAAGATGGTAACGATAACCTCATATGCAAAACAGAAAAAGAGACACAGAAATACAGAACAGACTTTTGAACTTTGTGGGAGAATGTGAGGGTGGGATATTTCAAAAGAACACCATGTATACTATCTATGGTGAAACAGATCACCAGCCCAGGTGGGATGCATGAGACAAGTGCTCCGGCCTGGTACACTGGGAAGACCCAGAGGAATCGGGTGGAGAGGGAGGTGGGAGGGGGGATCGGGATTGGGAATACATGTAAATCCATGGCTGATTCATATCAATGTATGACAAAACCCACTGGAAAAAAAAATAATAATAATAAAAAAAAATAAAAAAATTAAAAAAAAAAAATTCATGTCCATTGAGTTGGGGATGCCATCCCACCATCTCATCCTCTGTCATCCCCTTCTCCTCCTGCCTTCAATTAGGTTGCTAGGAGCTGTGTAAAAGTTTGGTGGCATTTCCTCCTGCAGGAGTTTGAATGGAGTGTTCCAGGCCAAGAGTTTTTGCAGTTCTCAAAGGTTTTAGTCAACCAAGTCCTTTTTTCCTATAAATGCAGTGTTATCAGTTGGAATTTCATTCCTGGGAACCTGTTTCATACTGCAGATATATCAGAACTGATGAAGACATGAAGTAGAAGTAAACAAATGGAAAGGTTTGCTTTTATAAACATGAATTAACAAAAGACACTATTTAATTCATAACCACAGAAAATGTTTTGAAGCACTTACCTGTGAGGCATACTGTTGAGAAGCTCCCACATCAGTGGTTCTCAAATCACTTAAGAATCACCTAAAATTTAGATTTATTTCATTTAGATTTTGCTTATTATTTTAAGTAATGAATACATCATTTGATAGAAATTTAACCATGTACATATGTAGTGCTGAGTCTTTTTACTATTCCTGTCCCCCAAGACGCCCTGCATCCCTTGAACATCTTTTAGAAATTGGTTCCTAGGCCTCAGAACGGAACTAATGAATTGAAATCATCGGAGATGAGGCCCAGGCGGGGGCAGTTTTGAAGAGGTTGTTCTGATTGTCCTCAAGTTTGTAAACCACTGCTTTACAGAAGATTATATGTGATTTATTTTTATTTTTTAAAAGGTACTCTTTAAAAATACATATTTATCTGGCTGTGCTGGGTCTTAGTTGTGGCATGTGGGATCTAGTTCCCCGACCAGGAATTGAACTCAGGGCCCCCGGCATTTGGAGTGTGGTGTCTTAGCCACTGACCCACCAGAGAAGTCTCAGATAAGTACCTTTATTGTCCACGTTTTAGAGTTGAGGAAACTGAAGTTACCTCAGAGGGCGGAACCCTACTTCAGTATGACTGGTGTTCTTGACAAAAGAATGCCACATGAACAGACAGATACACACACGGATAGAATGCCATGTAACCGTGAAGGAGGAATGGGATGATACAAACACAAGCCAGAGAAGCAGACTGCAGGCAAAGCGCCAGAAGCTAGGAAAGAGGCACAGACAGGCCTTCCCTCCTGACTCTCAGAAGGAACCAGCCCTGCCCTGCTGAGTCTGGATTTCGAGCCTCCAGAACTGTGAGACAGAGAGTTTCTGTTACTTAAGCCAACTGGTTTGAGGTCATTTGTTAAGGCAGTCCTAGCACATTAATACACTTCCTTAAGCAGAAGATTACTTTGCTGTTAAAAAGCCTCCCTGTGTAAGCCACCTCATCTCCTACTGCCCTAAAGCACAATCTCTTCTCCAATCTCTGCCAAGATCATGGTCTTTCTCTATAAAATTTTATTTTCTTATATCCCTGCTTTAGTCTGTTTGGGCTGTTATAGCAAAAATACAATCAACTAGGTAGTTTATGGACAATAAACATTTATTTCTCACAGTTCTAGAGGCTGGGAAGTCCAAGAGCATAGTGCCAACAGATCTGGTGTCTGATGAGTTCTTCTCACTGTAACCTCACATGGTGCAAGAGATGAGTTGGCTTTGTGGGGTCTCTCTTGTAAGGGGTTCTAATCTCAGTCTTGAGGGCTCTGCTCTCCTGACTCAATTAACTCCCAAAGACCCCACTTCTTAATGCCATCACCTGGGGGTTAGGACTAAAAATATGAATTGGCTGGGGCACACAAGCATTGAGTCCACAGCAATCCCTTTCATGTTTTCTCTCTTGTCTACAATTTTTATCTCAGCTATTGGAGTTCTGTGTTCTCCTTGACTCTTTCCATTGTAGAAAGTTATTTTTGTTTTCCTTTTTGGGGGGCATGCAGAATCTTAGTTCTCTGACCAGGGATCGAACCTGTGCCTCCTGGCATGGGAGTGTGGAGTCTTAACCAATGGACCAGCAGGGAAGTCAGAAAGCTATTTTTGCTCTTCTAGAATTTTTTAATCAATATCAATCACTTTGCTAAAATGTGAGCATCCTACAAATAGAGATTATTTATTTCTCCCCCTACCCCCACTTTATTTTCAATCTCCAGAATAGGTCTAGATCAAAGTTGACACTAAATAAATATATGTGGGAATAAATACATTTTGGTACTTAATTATTGATGTTGGGCTAGTTAGGTGTTTCTTATTGTTGTTTTTTTCTTTCCTCAGTAAGAGTCTAAGTTCTCGGAGGGCAGGAATCTTGCCTTATATTTATACTTTCCTTGTATTCATGAATTCACTCTTATTGAGTGTGTGTGTGTGTTTGTGTGTGTGTGTGTGTGTGTGTGTGTAGTGTCTGTGCACGTTCGCTCGCACAGTTGTGTCTGACTCTCTGCAGCCCCATGGACTGTAGCTCACCAGGCTCCTCTGTCCATGAGATTTCCCAGGCAAGAGTACTGGAGTGGGTTGCCATTGCCTCCTCCAGGGGTTCTTCCCAACCCAGAGACTGAACCCCCATCTCCTGCATCTCCTGCATTGGCAGGCAGATTCCTTACCACTGGCGCCCCCTGGGAAGCCCTCAGTCTCACTGATACCTGCTTTACATCAGGTACCATGCTAACTTCCAGTATTCTTGCCTGAAAAATCCCATGGACAGAAGAGCCTGGAAGGCTACAGTCCAAAGGACTGCAAAGAGTCAGGCACAACTCAGCATACACACCATGCTAACTACTGAAGGTACATTGAATAATAAAACACAGTATCTGATCTAATGGAATTCATAATCTAGTTGGAGACAGAAACATCAAAGACATAATCTCCTATGTGATGACATAATTACAATTCTGATCAATGCTTTGTAGGAAAAATATAGAAAGCTAGAAGCAAGATAACTAAGGTATCTTCTCCCCCTAGTATTGGGATCAGGAAAAATCTTCTCAAGGATCTAAAAAGGAGGAAAGGGGTCAGGGAAAGAACCAGTGCCCAGGCAAATATCAGAGGTAGAAGCCCTGACCAAAACTTAGGGAAAGAATTACATGAGCTGAGAGAGAAAACAAATATATATATTTCAGAAACTTACTTTGGACTCATCTGAGATGAGTCTCTTTACTTTATTCTGGAAAATCACCTGAATGAACCCTTTGATTACACAAATTTTAAACAAGTAGTTACCCTTTGTTGATAGAAGAAAACTGAAAGAAAAACAAGCATGTAGATTTTTATTTTGTATTGGATTAGAGCCGATTAACAAGCAATATTGTGATGGTTTCAGGTGAACAGTGAAGGGACTCACCCATGTATCCCTTCTCCCCCAAACTCCCCCCCAAGGGATACAGATGTTTTAGACATAAGTCTTAATCAGTACTTGGACTCTAAGTAAATGTAGATAACTGAATCTGCATACTGAGGATCTTTTGCTTTGGCGGTGAGAAATGTTTCTTGATTTTATTTATACCTAGAGTTCATGGTTACAGCAAAGGGGGCTTACCTTGGGGAGATGGGTGTGGGCTTATTCAAGAATTGCTTGCAGGAGATCCAGAGCTTTTGCCCCAGGGTAGAGGAGTCAGAGTTTTCACCTTATACTGGAAGAGACAGTAATGAGGAACAGGACTGAACTTGGCACAACCCAATCTCTACTGGAATGTTGATATTGTACACATGACTCTAAGACTACATAACTCCAAATATGCTGATGCTTGCTTTCAAAATGACTGTTCCAATAGCAAAGTGGAAAATGGATTGGGAGGGGCCAAAGGGGATTTTTTTCTGTGTATTCTGTATTTATGGACCTCCTTAGTTAATTTCTTCACACGCACTGGGTCATTTTATTCTTCTTTAAATTTCCAAAATTAATCATAATATCTGGCATATCTATAGTAATACCTCCATGTTTGTTATTGAATGAATGGACTTTTTCATTAGGAGATTATTTTAAAAATCACTGTGTAGAATATGGAGTAAGACATCCTCTGATTATCAGAACTCAGAAATAAGAACATCCTTTGAGAATGAAAATAATGTACATGTATGTATTTCTTTGCTAGCCTTTTTTTTTTTCCCTTGAGTACTTATTCCCATTTTTTGCCCCCAAAATGCTTTGAGGTGATGAATGAAACTATGCAGAGTCATTGGCAGTGGGGAAAAAAATTAAATACATCAGGAAGGAAAAAAACAAAACAAAATTGGTCAATGTGTTGCCAAAGAGATGTGAGGAATGTCCATGAAGGTGACTAGAATAAATTTCCTAGAAGAATGACTAGAAAATGACTAACATGAAAGGAACCTATGACCTCAATGACTATTGAGAAACCTGTTTAAATAAAGAAGGCAGGGAGTCCACGTGGAACCAGGAAAAGGAAAGAAACCAGAGAGGCTGACTTGGGTGTCATCGTGTAGCTTGACCAGAGGAGGGAATGGATGGTGGTCACTCATCTTTCAGACCCGCAGCAATGATTCTGCTCCAGGTTTCTCTTGGCCCTGGATGAAAAAACTTTCTACACTCTATGGCTCTCATTTCTTTTGCTTGTGAGTTTGGCCTTCCACCTCTTTGACACAGTGAAGGAAGAGGCCTATATTTTGAAGATGTTCTGTCTACTAGAAAAATACGTACAAGACCATACATGGCCCTTGGCATTCTGAGTCATAGCTCAGTCTCCTGTGAATTTGATTGTTATGAACTGGCCACAAAAGCCTGACCAAATCAAGCTTTTGATTTTAAAGCCAAGGGTCACTGTAGCTATCTCAAAAAGAGATGATCAATGCTAAGGTGGTGGTGGGTCCCACATTTTGATATTTTGTCTCATCTTCTCTAACCCCATTGGAGTCCTAAGGAGGAACCTTACTCCTCAGGGTAGCTCATTCTTAGACACTCTTGCAAAATCTCTGCTGTGGAATCATTGGTCTGGCTTTGACTTTAGGAAGGCTGGGGAGACTGGTATTTTCCCCAGTCATGGTCTTTTCATGGAAAATCATGGTATTTTCCAAATAGGAGTCATGGAGAAAATCCCTCTGGATACACTTTTGTAAAGGCAGGTCAATAGGAAAATCTAGGATGTTGAAGCTTCAGTCAACAGGAAGCAAGCTGATTGTTAGTAAAAGAGTTTGTGGGGTCCAATTGCTTGCCATGCAAAAGCCAATAAACAGGCCAGGTTGGTGGAAAGTTTTCTTTATTTCAGATGCTGGTAACTGGAGGAGGAGGGTGGCAGACATCTGTCTGAAGGAAGCCCGACTCCCATACACTGCTGACAAGCAGGAGTGAGAGCTTTTATAGACAGAGCGGCAGCAGGGGTATTGGGGGGCGGGTGTTTGCTACACACAGAAATAGTACAGTCATCTCTAACAGTCATCTTCAAACTGAACTGCCCAGCGTTATCTTGATCACGTTAGGTACAGTTAATCTTCAGTTCCAGGGGCCATTTGTTCCTAACTGAGGCCAGTTCTCAGAATTGTGGGGACTTATGTCCTGAGTACAGTCCGGTCATCATGCAGTTAACTTCTCCACCTGGTGTTTTAGTACCTGTAAGACAGCTCATAGGATATGGCTCAGAATATTCTCTATAACCCTTGAGAAAGAACTAAAGGTCCTTGACTCTGCTTAATGACAACATTATTATTGTTTAGTCTCCTTTGACTGTTTTCCTTTGTTTCAGCATTTCTAATTTCTCTGATTAAACTCATTCTTTGACTAAAGCTTTTCACTGACAAAAGACAGACAGAAGACATGGTGGCGGGTAAGGATCACAGGGTCCTGCTCCATTTCATGATGTTCTCTTTAATTCACTCAACACACAGATGTAGGTGAACCATCTGCTTTTTAAGGTCTTTAGAGACAGATTCATAGGCTGGGTTTTCCCTGGTTCCAAAGAATACTTCCTCTGGCTTTAAGTTCATCAGATTCAGAATCATATCACCACCTTCTTGGGTTGCTCAAACCAGAGAATTCTCAGATCACTAGTATGTTTGTTTATGCTAACTTAAGAAATATTGAATAAAACAGTGGATGACCACCACTTAGTCACAGAGGATTTATGGATCCCCAAGAATACGGCTATGTCCCCTGTGGGTTTCAGGGACTCCAATTTGAGAAACACTGGGGAGATGATTGTCTCCACCTGACTGTTGACTGACTCACGGACAAGGTTGGGTTACCAGTTTTCTTTGTGTTTATGTTGAGGTTCTGCCCAATGTGTTGTTAGCCTTCTAACTAGAGAAAGAAAAAATAAGGTGGACTTAAATGTAAGTAAAACAAAAGCATTTTTGTTAAAATAACAATAAGAATTGCAGAAATAATTGAAGCTAAAAATCAACCAGAAGGTGCTTGGCACCACTATCTCTTTCAAGGCTTGCTCAACTAAACTTTGGCTTGATCTGGGGGATGAGTGTTTTTCTGCAGGACTATAGCGAGGAGATACCAGTAGGGGACAAATGAAGAGTAATGGGTGAAGCATTATGTAATGACCAGACTGTGTGATAACAGTCATCATGGTACTTGAAGAGATTTTATTTTTAACAGAGGTCAGAGTGCATTGAAATTATTAATTAGTCAGCAGGTTGTTTTCTTTTAAATTATTGTTGGCAGGCAGTTGCTGTCTGCTCAAAATACAGAAGTGAACTTTAGCACTATATATTGCAGGGTGGTGGCAGCAATTCATTAATTAAAGGAAACTTTCCTGATTTGAGAAGCCTTTAACTTATGAACTTGCGGAATGAAGACTTCAAGACTAATTCTGGATAAAATTGATTATTGTCTCTAACTACTAATCTACTTATTTTTATTCTGTCTTAGTGAAGGGAAAGTATGCTCCTGAATAATATTCAAAATACTGGTTTCCATTTATTACCACTTCCTCAAATATATAATTCAGAGCTGCATTTGGTCTTTCAAATTTTTTATTTAAATTTGTTAACAAATTTTCCCTGAAATGTGAATCTTTTAATGACAGAGACAAAAAATCAATCTCTCTGACAGGTTTTCCAATCAAGTATAAATTTTAGAGTGGGACTGATTATTATACTATTACAGAATTATAAACCATGTCTGAAATCACCAAGCCACCAAGACCTAGGTACATGCATACATGTGTAAGCATGTAGATACGGTGCAATACTTGCAGACATGAGGTCTTGACCCACTCTCTCTAGAGTGCAAAATGGTGCTATTGCCTGGAAAATTTAAATATAAAGCCAATTTAAAAAACCAATTAAAAGTTTAGTGGTTATTAAAATAATGTAATGATTCTTACAAATTTGGGGAGATATTTTGGGAAGATTGATGGACTATGGATGCTACTGGGGATAAAAGTGATTACAACTGCCTGAGGAATAAGACATTCCCCTTAATAAGTGAGCTGTTTCTTAATGGAAGCCTTTGCCAACATTCTTGTAATTTCCACTTGTATTTTTCTTTGTTCTCACCTCTCTCTCCTTCCCTAGAGTTGCCAGACTCTATGATGAGATCTTCTGTCTTAATACTTTTCTGGAGACACAGGGCACTTGGCCATTAAACTTTTCCTCTAATCTTTCTAACAAAAAATAAAATGAGAAAGAACGGAAGAAAGAAGGGAAAAGAAAAAATAATGAATAATGAGATTTAAAACTTTGGTAGTGAGGGGTAGCATCCCTAGTGGAAGAAATTCTGACTAACCAAGACTAGCTGAAATATACCTATATTCAAATTTAAATATCTACTGAAAGAAGCTGGGCAGATAATGAAAATGAGGAAGCAGACTGGGGTTAAGAAAAGTTTTGATAAGTACTTAAGTACAAAGTACACGCCATTTCTTCCTTATGTCTATTCTACTATAAAAAATACACCAATGCCGTGGTAATGAAGAAAGACCATGAGGGGCTGAACATAGAGTACACAGGAGAGGGTGTTTCCTATAGGAATGGGCGCTCAGTGCTGCCTGATTCTAACAGAACCCAGAATTCTAATCTTAGTGTGAATATTTTAATATGTGGGCAATCAATTCAAATTTTCTAAAAAATATGTATGAATCATCATGAAGGCCCTCTAGTCTGACTGCAGGTTTACAGATACCCAGTGAATAAATAGATTGAGAAGACAGCCTGGACTTCCTGAGCAGAGATTTTTCCCTCTCAATGTACATAATCCTTGAAGCTGCATTCTTGTCCTTTGAGAGTATTCTGTTCAATTTCACAAGTGTGTATTGAGTGTATCACTATATCATAACAGTATGCCTTGGGATGAAAAATTTTCACTAGTTTATACTACAACTTTGGAGATTTGATATAGTAAGTCTATGATAGTGATTCCCAATCAGACTCTAGATTAGAATCCAGGAAGTCACATCCTGATCCAAGAATTAGATTCTAAACCTAGCCATAAAGAAAAGGTTTTGTGTTTCAAAATTATTCTTGAAAAATTCCCTGGGAATGCTTCGTCATGAAGACAGACTCCATCACCATGTCAGTTTTCCCTTTGATATTGGAATAGATTCATTGCTTCCTGGACTGAGCACAGAGGAAGTAAATGATGTGACTTTCAGGGCTAAGCTTTTGAAAATATGCCTCAACCATTAAACACCAGAATCACATTCAGTGGGAGGAAATCTTACACTCTGAGGGTCCTCCCAGGAACTGATACCTCCAGAAGGAAAAGCAGATTTATATTCTCCATCTCAACATGCTACCAACCATTCAATTCTGGCTCTTTTTATTATTTAATTTGATTTGTTTATTTAAAAGAATTTTTTTGGCTTATTAAAAAGAATTTTGGCAAGCTGTGCAGCTTTCGAGATCTTAGTTTCCTGACCAGGGATTGAACCCTGGCCCCCAGCAATGAAAGCACTGAATCCTAATCACTGGATCACCAGCGAATTCCCTCTTTTCATTATTTTCATCATCTAATTTACTTCTGGGCTTCCCTGGTGGCTTAGATGGTAAAAGAAACTGCCTGCAGGAAGATCCCCTGGAGAATGGAATGGATACTCATTCCAGTATTCTTCCTGAAGAATTCCATGGACAAAGGATCCTGGCCAGCTACAGTCCATGGGGTTGCAAAGAATCAGATGTGACTGAGTGATTAACACTTTCACTTTCATAATTTATTTCAAATAAATGAAATGAAGCTGAGGTATTAGGCAGCTTCACTGTAACTGATGTGCCTCCATGTGCTATCATGGTATTGTTGAAGAAACACTTTTATGTTGGTAAGTAGTTCATAAATGTTAGCCCAGGGACTCCTGGAGGTCCCTGAAGCCCTTTCAGGAGTGTGAGGTCACAGTTGTTTTTATGGTGATACTTGGAGGTTATTTTCCTTTGGTTGGGGGGGTGGGGGGCGTGTTTCCCTGGTGGCTCAGTGGTAAAGAATCCACCTGCAATGCAGGAAACATGAGTTCCCTGGGTTGGGAAGATCCCCTGAAGAATGAAATAGCAACTCACTCCAGTATTTTTGTCTCGGAAATCCCATGGACAGAGCAGCCTGGTGGGCTACAAGCCCATGGGTCGCCAAAGAGTCGGACAAAACTTAATGACTAAACAACAATATTTTCCTTTTTCACCCTGATTTTCTCACCCATGTGACTGACAGTCTTTTGATGTCTACACCTGGCCAGGCTCCTCAGTGACTCAGTCAAACACAAATCTAGGTGCTGCTGTGACACTAGTTTGTATAAGGGATTAAAGTCCACAGTTGACATGGGGAGATTATCCCCGGTAACCTGGGTAGGCCTGAGTCAATCAGTCCAAAAGTCTTAAAAGCAGAACTGATGCTTCGCTAAAGGAGAAATTCCACCTGTGATTGCGGCTTCCTGCGCCTGAGATTTTCAGCCTGCCCTTCCTGATCGTTTGTGTTCACACTTGCCTAGCCAACCCCAGAACTGTGCAAGAAATTCTTTGCAGGAAATCTCTTCATATCTAATCTCCTTCTATTCTGTTTCTCTGATTTAATTTTGATAGCAAAAGTGGTTAAGAAGAACAGAATATTAAGGATGAGTTTTCTGGAGTTGGTTTTCTAATCTGTATGTGCGTGCTAAATCACTGGAGTCATATATGACTCTTTGCAATCCTATGGACCGTAGCTTGCCAGGCTTCTCTGTCCATGGGACTCTCCAGGCAGGAATACTGGAGTGGGTTGCCATGCCCTCCTCCAGGGGATCTTTCCGACCCAGGGATCAAACCTGCATTTTCTGTAGCTCATGCAATGCAGGCAGATTCTTTACCACTGAGCCACCAGGGAAGACCTTTTCTAATCTAACTAGACTTACAGGCACTAATGCTTCTCTTTTCCATGCTAGAGAGGGTGCTGTTAGTCCACTTGGTGATATGTAAAGAGATATCCAAAATATGGCCACTGGATACTTCTAGTCAGTAGAAGGCCAAGGTTCTAGGTGACCACATTTAATCAAACTGAGGAATACAATAAGTACTCCACATATGAACAAGTTCCATTCTGAAAGCACATTTGTAAGTCCAACAAAGTTAGCTTAGGTACCCAGCTAACACAATTAGCTATATAGTACTGTATGCTCATAGGTTTATAATACTTTTCACACAGATAATACATAAAAAACAGACAAACAAAAAATAAAGAGAACATTTTAAATCCAATAGTAAAGTATCTTGAAAAGTACAATGGTACAATAGCTGACATACAGAGGCAGCTTCTCATCTTTGAAATCTCTAAACTTTGTATGTAGGGGATTTAGTGTATAATGAGATTGGCTAGTTGCTCCTAATTGCCCTTTTTCGGTAGGGAAAAGAAAAAGGTTAGTTGAGGGCTTCAAATTCATTATGAAGTTTGAGCTCTACATAATGGTCTGAAAGCTTCTATATCTGCCCAGAAGGACAATCTTCTCTCCTAAAGCTGCTGCTGCTGCTGCTAAGTCGCTTCAGTCGTGTCCGACTCTGTGCAACCCCATAGACAGCAGCCCACCAGGCTCCCCCGCATCCCTGGGATTCTCCAGGCAAGAACACTGGAGTGGGCTGCCATTTTCTTCTCCAATGCATGAAAGTGGAAAGTAAAAGTGAAGTCGCTCAGTCATGTCCGACTCTTAGCGACCCCATGGACTGCAGCCCACCAGGCTTCTCCATCCATGGGATTTTCCAGGCGAGAGCACTGGAGTGGGGTGCCATTGCCTTCTCCATCTCCTAAAGCTATGAGTCACATTTCTGAAAACCAAACCTAGAGTCTCATGCTTCAGAGGCTGAACTAATGACACAAAAGTGAGGGTGTTGCTTGGGAAGAGAGATGACCCTGAAAACTCGCATGGCGATGTCTATGGGCAGATCTCAAAGCTAGGGACACTGAAGCCCAAAATTCTGCTGAGTCATTTTTGCCAGTGGAAGCGGCTTTCTACCTCTGCCTGGAAAACCTGTAATGAATGCCCTCCCCTGAAGTACCTGTCCTGCAAGACACTGCTGATCCTTCTCAGGACCTGCCTCTTATCACTCTCTGCTTCTAGACCTGTAACTAAACTCAAGTCCTGGCAGGCCAGAGGTGAGGTCCAAACTGTGAGGTATCTCCATGAGAAGGTGCGCTATACTCCAAAAGAACTGTGTGATTTTTCTAATTTTTACAGGCAGAAATCTAGGGGATATGTGTGGGAATGGATTTTAAGGGTGTGAGATCATGGTGGAAGGAATAGGAAGTTGGGTCAGATGCAACTTATTGAGATGACCCATTAAGCAGAAATTCTAGGATTGGTTTTGGCTCAAGAGGTTAGAAAGGATGCTGACAGTTTGATTCGTTACCTGAAACATGCATCCAACATGCATCCACCAGTGGTCTCCACTGAATAAGTTCAGTTCTAGAACTTTGTTGGTATGCTATAGAAGAAAGTATCTAGAGGCTTAGGGAGATGGAATGCTTGCATGCGTTTATCATGTAAGTCCTGCTCATTCGCCCTGGGAGGGTCCAAAGGTGTGCCTTTTACCTTAACTCTGAGAAATAAATTTGTGGGAGGAGCCCCAGCATCTTTGATGAGTTCTGTGGTTGCTCTTCTCTACAGGTCAGAATTTATAGAGGGAACAGCTACCATTCAACTTCGATCCCTATAGGCACTGGGGATAATGGGACTCCAGGAAGGCGGGTGCCAAGTGGCTGCATTTAATCACCAAAGACAAAGGGAGTATAATGATTGTAATAGACAGAAGAGTCAGAGTAGTAATCAGTATGGTCTGACTCAAAGAAACCTGTGGTGTTGAATAATTGATCAAATGAAATGGACAGTCAACTAAACTCTCAGTTGTGTAAGTGGGAAAGTTCTAGGTTAGTAGACCGAAGTCTAACTCGAATCACAGAACAGTCACAATCTCTCAGTTGATTCCCAAACTTTAGCTAATTTACAGAATTTGAACCACTTGAAAGAAGGGAAGTCTGGGTCCCCTTGAAGACTGCCAAAGTTTTATACTGTTGATCTGTCTTCCAATCTTCTGCAAAGGGACCGATAGCCATTTATCAGGGTGACTGTGCATTGAAGAAAGGGAAATAATCAGACTTTTCAGGGACTACTGGACACTATTTCTAAAAAGACACTAGCTCCTAGACACTATTTCTAAAAAGATACTAACTCCTAGACACTATTTCTAAAAAGACACTAACTCCTAGAGACTAGGAGTCACTCCGGAGTATCAGTGAAAATAGGAGCTTCTGGATGTCAGGTGAACAACGTGGTTTTAGCTCAGGGCCATCTAACACTGGGCCTGGTGAGTCCCCACGTCTGGGATGCATCGTTGTAACTGACATACTCAGTCGCCATATTAAAACCCTAACTTGTGAAATGAGAGATTTGGACCAGAGGTCAGGAGAGGAGCGTGCAAAGGGGAGTGAAGTGGAGGGGGCATGGTGACATGATCAAGTATCCAGAGAAGAAAAGGCTCTGCAGCAACCAGGGGAAGGCAAGAAAGGTTTGTTTGGAACATAAGGGAGAAAAAGGTGGCGTCCTTTTAGATTTAGCCTAAGATATTTGAGATGTTTGCACTTTAACATGTGGCCATTAGGGGATAGCTGCTGGCTTTGAGCAACAGTATGGCATGCGGTAAAATTATGTGCCAGCAGAAGGGGTGGAATAATGGGAGGCAGTCACAGAGAAATGATATGGTTCCTGGAATTAAGCAGTTGACAGTGTGATGATGAAGCAAACACACACATCAAGGTGGGTTATGATGAAGGCCCAAGAAAAGTGTGAAATTAGACAAAAGAGAGATCTCACACAGACTGAGGCAAGAAATGCAAGACTTACCTGTTAAATAAAATGCTTCAGCAATCTCCTTCACCCCCAGATTTCTCCTTTGCCAGTGTGGATTTCTTCCTCTTAAATCAATATTTGCCATTTGGCTCCAACAATGATATCTTATTTGCAATAGGCATCTATTCATGAGTGTATTGACATTTGTTCAAAGCTTTTTAGCCTAAATTACTCTGTTCACAAGAGCCCACAATTGCTGTCAAAGCAGGGGTATGAAGAAGGTGCAGATAATACAACAAATCCTCAAATAAGAAGGTGTTTTTCAGAATCAGTTCTTCCTGCATTGGCTCCTGGATATTTACCTGAACTCACTCAGCTTATTCCTGTTCTGTTTATCTATTTAGTATTATCTAAGAAGTAATTCGGAGAAGGCAATGGCACCCCACTCCAGTACTCTTGCCTGGGAAATCCCATGGACGGAGGAGCCTGGTAGGCTGCAGTCCATGGGGTCGTGAAGAGTAGGACACAACTGAGCGACTTCACTTTCACTTTTCACTTTCATGCACTGGGGAAGGAAATGGCAACCCACTCCAGTGTTCTTGCCTGGAGAATCCCAGGGACGGGGGAGCCTGGTGGGCTGCTGTCTATGGGGTCGCACAGAGTCGGACACAACTGAAGTGACTTAGCAGCAGCAGCAGCAAGAAGTAATTAACAATGTCGTGTTAGTTTTAGGTACAGAGCAAAGTGGTTCAGTTATTCATATATTTGTGTATATATATTCTTTTTCAGATTCTTTTCCATTATAGGTTATTACAAGATATTGAATATAGTTCGCTGTGGTATACAGTAGGTCCTTGTTGTTTATGTATTTTATGTATAGTAGTGTGTGTGTGTTAATCCCAAACTCCTAATTCATCCCTCCTCCCACCTTTCCCCTTTGGTAACTGTATGTTTTTTTTTCCCCGTGACCTTTTGCCATCAGTTAAATATAAAAATCTCTCCTTTTTGTCCACACTCTAAGGGCTTGCTGATCAAAGTGTGTCTGTACACCAACAATATCAGGATCACCTGGGAGCTCCTAGAAATGCAGAATCTCAGGCCCCATCCCAGCCCTAAGAAGAATCTTCACTCTCAGGGGCCCCAGGGATTCCTACCCACTTTAAAGTTTGAGAAGCTCTGGACTAGATGCTAACCCTTTTCTTCATTCTCCTATGCAACTTCATTTGGCGTCAGGTGTTGACAAGGGATCATGCATGGACTTGACATTTTCACCAAAAAGTGTAATATTTTAGGAGAGGAAGGGATCTCAGAAATTACATAAGAATAAGGGAACCATGGGATTTATCACTCAAACCAGGACATTTTTTTAAGAGTGAAAGGAAGTGTCATTAAAAATGTATGGCAGAACAACAGGTGTTGTCCTAAACAACCTCACTATTGAGTATTTACTATCAGCTGAAGTTTAAATTCTGAAAGAGGTGGGAATACCATACCACCTGACCTGCCTCTTGAGAAATCTATATGCAGGTCAGGAAGCAACAGTTAGAATTGGACATGGAACAACAGACTGGTTCCAACTAGGAAAAAGAGTACGTCAAGCCTGTATATTGTCACCCTGCTTATTTAACTTATATGCAGAGTACATCATGAGAAATGCTGGGCTGGAAGAAGCGCAAGCTGGAATCAAGATTGCTGGGAGAAATATCAATAACCTCAGATATGCAGATGACACCCACCCTTATGGCAGAAAGTGAAGAGGGACTAAAAAGCCTCTTGATGAAAGCGAAAGAGCAGAGTGAAAAAGTTGGCTTAAAGCTCAACATTCAGAAAGCTAAGATCATGGCATCTGGTCCCATCATTCATGGGGAATAGATGGGGAGACAGCGGAAACAGTGTCAGACTTTATTTTTTGGGGCTCCCAAATCACTGCAGATGGTAATTGCAGCCATGAAATTAAAAGACACTCACTCCTTGGAAGGAAAGTTATATCCAACTTAGATAGCATATTAAAAAGCAGAGACATTACTTTGCCAACAAAGGTCCATCTAGTCAAGGCTGTGGTTTTCTCAGTAGTCATGTATGGATGTGAAAGTTGGATGGTGAAGAAAGCTAAGTGCCGAAAAATGGATGCTTTTGAACTGTGGTGTTGGAGAAGACTCTTGAGAGTCCCTTGGACTGCAAGGAGATCCAACCAGTCCATCCTAAAGGAGATCAGTCCTGGGTGTTCATTGGAAGGACGGATGCTGAAGCTGAAACTCTAATACTTTGGCCACCTGATGCGAAAACTTGACTCATTGGAAAAGATCCTGATGCTGGGAGGGATTGGGGGCAGGAGGAGAAGGGGATGACAGAGGATGAGATGGCTGGATGGCATTACCGACTCAATGGACATGTGTTTGGGTGGATTCCGGGAGTTGGTGATGGACAGGGAGGCCTGGTGTGCTGCGATTCATGGGGTCGCAAAGAGTCGGACACGACTGAGCGACTGAACTGAACTGAACTGAAAGTTTAAATGGATTATCTCAAATCCCAATAACAACCTGCCCAGGTAGGTGTTATTAACCCTGGTTTACAGATATGGTCCAAGGAGCAGTGGCTGTGCAGGCTCAGGAGGGCCGAGAGGAGCTACTCCACCTTCAAGGTCAGGAGGGGAGGCGTGAGGAGATACCCCTCCTCCAAGGTAAGGAGCAGCGGCTGCGCTTTGCTGGAGCAGCCGTGAAGAGATACCCCACGTCCAAGGGAAGAGAAACCCAAGTAAGATGGTAGGTGTTGCGAGAGGGCATCAGAGGGCAGACGCACTAAAACCATAATCACAGAAAACTAGCCAATCTGATCACAGGACCACAGCCTTGTCTAACTCAGTGAAACTAAGCCAGGCTGTGTGGGGCCACCCAAGATGGTCAGGTCACAGTGGAGAGGTCTGACAGAATGCGGTCCACTGGAGAAGGGAATGGCAAACCACTTCAGTATTCTTGCCTTGAGAACCCCATGAACAGTATGAAAAGGGAACAAGATAGGACACTGAAAGATGAACTCCCCAGGTTGGTAGGTGCCCAATATGCTACTAGAGATCAGTGGAGAAATAACTCCAGAAAGAATGAAGGGATGGAGCCAAAGCAAAAACAATACCCCGTTGTGGATGTGACTGGTGATAGAAGCAAGGTCCAATGCTGTGAAGATCAATATTGCATAGGAACCTGGAATGTTAGGTCCATGAATCAAGGCAAATTGGAAGTGGTCAAACAGGAGATCGCAAGAGTGAATGTTGACATTCTAGGAATCAGCGAACTAAGATGGACTGGAATGGGTGAATTTAACTCAGAGGACCATTATATCTACTACTGTGGGCAGGAATCACTTAGAAGAAATGGAGTAGCCATCATGGTCAACAAAAGAGTCCGAAATGTAGTACTTGGATGTAATCTCAAAAATGACGAATGATCTCTGTTCGTTTCCAAGGCAAACCATTCAATATCATGGTAATCCAAGCCTATGTCCCAACCAGTAATGCTGAAGAAGCTGAAGTTGAATGATTCTATGAAGACCTATAAGACCTTTTAGAACTAACAGCCAAAAAAGATGTCCTTTTCATTTTAGGGGACTGGAATGCAAAAGTAGGAAGTCAGGAAACACCTGGAGTAACAGGCAAATTTGGCCTTGGAGTACAGAATGAAGCAGGGCAAAGGTGAATAGAGATTTGCCAAGAGAATGCACTGGTCATAGCAAACACCCTCTTCCAACAACACAAGAGAAAACTCTATGCATGGGCATTGCTAGATGGGCAACACTGAAATCAGATTGATTATATTCTTTGCAGTCAAAGATGGAGAAGCTCTATACAGTCAGCAAAAACAAGACTGGGAGCTGATTGTGGCTCAGATCATGAACTCCTTACCCAAATTCAGACTTAAATTGAAGAAAGTAGGGAAAACCACTAGAACTTCAGGTATGACCTAAATCAAATCCCTTATGATTATCCAGTGGAAGTGAGAAATAGATTTAAGGGACGTGATCTGATAGACAGAGTGCCTGATGAACTATGGACGGAGGTTTGTGACATGTACAGGAGACAAGGATTAAGACCATCCCCATGGAAAAGAAATGCAAAAAAGCAAAATGGCTGTCTAAGGAGGCCTTACAAATAGCTGTGAAAAGAAGAGAAGCAAAAAGCAAAGGAGAAAAGGAAAGATATTCTCATCTGAATGCAGAGTTCCAAAGAATAGCAAGGAGAGATAAAAAAGCCTTCTTCAATGATCAATGAAAAGAAAGAGGAAAAAAACAGAATGGGAAAGACTAGAGATCTCTTCAAGAAAATTAGAGATACCAAGGGAACATTTCATGTAAAGATGGGCTCAATAAAGGACAGAAATGGTATGGACCTAACAGAAGCAGAAGATATTAAGAAGAAGTGGCAAGAATATACAGAAGAACTGTACAAAAAAGATCGTCATGACCCAGATAATCATGATGGTGTGATCACTCACCTAGAGCCAGACATCCTGGAATGTGAAGTCAAGTGGGCCTTAGAAAGCATCACTATGAATAAAGCTAGTGGAGGTGATGGAATTTCAGTTGAGCTATTTCAAATCCTGAAAGATGATGCTATGAAAGGGCTCCACTCAATATGCCAGCAAATTTGGAAAACTCAGCAGTGGTCACAGGACTGGAAAAGGTGAGTTTTCATTCCAATCCCAAAGAGAGGCAATGCCAAAGAATGCTCAAACTACCGCACAATTTTACTCATCTCACATGATAGTAAAGTGATGTTCAAAATTCTCCAAGCCCAGTTTCAACAGTATGTGAATCGTGAACTTCCAGATGTTCAAGCTGGTTTTAGAAAAGGCAGAGGCACCAGAGATCAAATTGCCAACATCCTCTGCATCATCAAAAAAGCAAGAGAGTTCCAGAAAAACATCTATTTCTGCTTTATTGACTATTCACAATAAACTGTGGAAAATTCTTAAAGAGATGGGAATACTAGACCATTTGACCTGTCTCTTGAGAAACCTGTATGCAGGTCAGGAAGCAACAGTTCAAACTGGACATGGAACAACAGACTGGTTCCAAATAGGAAAAAGAGTATGTCAAGCCTGTATATTGTCACCCTGCTTATTTAACTTATATGCAGAGTACATCATGAGAAACGCTGGGCTGGAAGAAGCACAAGCTGGAATGAAGATTGCTGGGAGAAATCAACAACCTCAGATATGGAGATGACACCCACTCTTATGGCAGAAAGTGAAGAGGGACTAAAAAGCCTTTTGATGAAAATGAAGGAGGAGAGTGAAAAAGTTGGCTTAAAGCTCAACATTCAGAAAGCTAAGATCATGGCATCTGGTCCCATCATTCATGGGAAATAGATGGGGAGACAGTGGAAATGGTCAGACTTTATTTTGAGGGGCTCCAAAATCACTGCAGATGGTGATTGAGGCCATGAAATTAAAGGACGCTTACTCCTTGGAAGGAAAGTTATGACCAACCTAGACAGCATATTAAAAAGCAGAGACATTACTTTGCCAACAAAGGTCCATCTAGTCAAGGCTATGGTTTTTCCAGTAGTCATGTATGGATGTGAGAGTTGGACGGTGAAGAAAACTGAGTGCTGAAGAATTGATGGTTTTAAACTGTGGTGTTGGAGAAGACTCTTGAGAGTCCCTTGGACTGCAAGGAGATCCAACCAGTCCATCCTAAAGGCGATCAGTCCTGGGTGTTTATTGGAAGGACTGATGTTGAAGCTGAAACTCCAGTACTTTGGCCACCTCATGCAAAGAGGACTCATTGGAAAAGATCCTGATGCTGGGAAGGATTGGGGGCAGGAGGAGGAGGGGATGACAGAGGATGAGATGGCTGGATGGCATCACCAACTTGATGGACATGAGTTTGAGTAAACTGCGGGAGTTGGTGATGGACAGGGAGGCCTGGCATGCTGCAATTCATGGGGTCACTAAGAGTCGGACACGACTGAGTGGCTGAACTGAACTGAAGAGATATGTTAGGAGTAGTGGGTTGAACTGTACCCTCCCAGAAGGTATGCCCAAATATAACCTGTGAACATGAACTCATTTGGAAAAGAAGTTCTTTCCCGATTAAATATAATTAAGTAAACAATCTCAAGATGAAATTGTTCTGGGGACTTTCCTGTTGGTCCAGTGGCTGACTCTGAGCTCTCAATGCAGGAGGCCTAGGTTCAATAACTGATCGGGGAACTAGATCTCACATGCTGCAACTTAAAGATCCCATGTGCTACAAGTGAAGATCGAAAATCCTGGGTCCTGCAACTAGGACCCAGATCAGTCAAATAAATAAATAAATAATAACATATTTTTTTAAAAAGAAATCATCCTGCATTAGAGTGAGCCTTAAATCTGGGGTGATGGGTGTCTTTATAAGAGAAGAAAAGGCCATTTGAAGACTGAGGCTGCAGGTATGCTGCCACAAGCCAAGGAACACTGAGAAGTACCCATGAAGCTGGAAGATGCAAGAACGATTTGCCCCTGGAGCCTTTGGAGCGAGCTTGGCTCTGCAGACACATTGATTTCAGACTTCTGGCCTTTAGAACTGAGAGACTAAATTTATGTTTAGTCACTAGGGGGCTTCCTTGGTGGCTCTGTCAGTAAAGAATCTGCCTGCAATGCAGGAGACCCAGGTTCAATCCCTAGGTTGGTAAGATCCCCTGACAACGGAAATGGCAACGCACTCCAGTATTCTTGCCTGGAGAATCCCATGGACAGAGGAACTTGGTGGGCTACAGTCCATGCGGTGGCAAGAGTTGGACGTGACTTAGTGACTAAACCACCACCAAAGTCACTAAGTTTGTGGTAATTTGTTATGGCAGCCCTAAGACAGTGAAAGGAAAAAGGAAAGGAAAATGAAGTCGCTCAGTCGTGTGAGACTCTTTGCGACCCCATGGACTGTAGCATACTGTGAAGGGAATCCTAAGTGTAGCATGGGAGGGAGTACCCTTCCTAGGTTTAAATGATAGAGCTTTAGGGTGTGCAAGGAAAGGAGAGAAGTGAGAAATCTGAAAGAAAGCATGGAGACCGCTTGCTATGTCTTGTCTCCCCTCTCCCTCCCCCATCACTGCAGAAGTGAGCCTATCTTGGTTCTCCTGTTTTAGGCAAGAAAATGATGATCTTTTATTTCTCTCATTGAAGCCCCCTTCAATGTCTGCACAGAGCTTTGTTGTTACTAAATGACTTCAAACTCATCATCACATTTGACCCTAAAAAGAATGCATTTTACTGATGGGAAAGCTGAAGCACAGAAGACTAAATGAATTGTTCAAATTGATGTGCTGGAGTCAAAAGCCTTCAAATTCTACGTTATTGCAGAGGCAGGAGATAGATGAGCCCCAGGCTGAGCAGTTTCTCCCTTATGGATAGAAACTCTGTAATAGCAGAAATTCCATAAAAACAGAACGATGGAGGAAGCTGGGCCCTGTCCAGATAAAATATTGAAGACCACATATTCCTTATTCTCCAAGTTGAAGAGACCTCCCAGATCACACATGCGCAGAGAGGCTCTTTGGTGGTCAGAAAGGGAGGGGGCGTCACCTCATAGTAAGTGATAATCAACTACCCAGGAGCCTCTTCACTAGACTCCATAATTTGCTAAGAAATGAGCCTGCACGCATGGGAGAGTCCTGAGATATACCAAATACAGACCAGGCACATCTAAATGATTGGCCAGAGGAAACCGGGAAGAAACGCCCCATAAAAGTAATTAAAACTGCCAGGAGGGTGCAACCTAGTGACTCTCTGAGCCTGCCTGTGTGTTCATCCACATTACTCTTTTCCTCTCAACAAACACTTTACTTGTTTCACCACTTTCCTTCTTTGTGGGAATTATTTTCTGCAAAGCTGAGAAGCCAGGGTCTTGTCACTGAGGACGGCCTCCATCTCTGGCAGGGAACCAAAGCCCCTTTTCAAGCTGCTGCAGGCAGAGGTCACTCGAGATCATAGCCATTTTATCATTCTGTTGTGGGACAATACTTCTTCCGTGAAAAAACAAACGCCCCCCAAAACAAAAGAAGCAAACCCAGTTCATGAAATTTGGTCATGAGCAACAGAAATCACTGGAGATTGTGGGCGCTCAGCTTTTGGGTCTCAATGGGTAGACAAAGTCCATTCTTAAACAAAGTTGCCTGCACTGGGACTTGTTGGGTAAACTTCGGTCTAATCGCTCAGGGTCCTTTAGGACCTGAGGAAATAAAAGGAGCGTTTAAGAGTTTTGCCTGAATGTATAGTGTTGAGTCAAAATAATCTTTGAGGATTTAGATTAAATAGGTGTTTGTTTCCAGCAAGGACTTTGTAAGGATTTTAGCAACTGTGTTTTTCTTGTTTTCATAAAATGGCAGACCAAACAGAGGTTTAATGTTGAGAAGCCAAGCGCCTGAAACTTCTTTATTCATAACTTGAATTTTAGGACCGAGTCACATTTCTTTGCCCCTTCTTAGTGGGGGGTAAGGGGGGTGGTGGTGCGGGTAGGTAGGGGGGTTGTGATACCCTCCCGGAGAGAGGTGCAAAGGCCGAATATTTACATTCTTTGCCGGGGGATTCTCCTTCCTTCCGCTACTAGTTTCCGCTACACCTTAGGCCCCGGCAGCCTCCATGGCAGTATTTTCGATCAACCCTCTGAATTCAGTTTTTCCTGCCCTCCCCGTTTTTCCAGCTTGAAATAACACCCGCAAGAGACTGCTGTGAGATTTTTGGTCTCATTCCGTGACGATCTGGAAATCCTGGGGAGCCTGATTTTCTCATCGACTACACAGTCTCAACATCCCTTCTCCCGCTTATTCTTAAAAACAGATCAGGTTTCTAAGAGGCGTGAACCGCAGGGAAGTCAATACCCCTCCAAGGTTGTTCGAAGGAGGGCCAGCCAGACGGCGGTGCGGGGACTGAATTCCCTGGCAGCGCGCGTCCGCGGGGTGAAGCCAGCGCGGGCCCGGCCGTTCTTCTGTGGTTTCTGTGCCTTGAGTGTGGGGTGAAAGGAGAGGGGAGCTGTGGTCGGAATTTTAACCCAGGAAGAGAGCGACCCTGGGCGGAAGGATTTCTGTGCCAGGGACGCGGCGGCTGAGCGAGGTGAGCGGTCGGAAAAAGCTTTCTCCTCCCGGGATGAGCTAGGTCTCTCCCCAGCCGCTCAGCAGAGGAGGGAGGGGATGGGGGGCGGGGGGAGAAGGAGGTGTGGGAGACCTGGAAGCGGAGGAACCGAGGCGTTTCTCTTCCCCCCGCCGAAAGCCCAGCCGAGAGGTCGTTTTATACCCAAACAGGACCTTCTCAAGCGTCCCGGACCCATCGGTAGTCCATTCTGGGCATGAGAAAAGGCTAACGTTTTGCAGATGAAAATTCTGCTCCCAAAGGACCTCCGCTGAGAGTGCTGGGAGGCGGGGCTCGGCGAAGGCGGGAGGCCGCCCCGGGAGGCTGCGGCGCTTTCCGCGTGGATCCCGCCTGGAGGCTCCCCGTTGGGTGGCGGAGGAGGTGGGGCCAGGGCTGGGCGCAGAAATAGGGACTCCCGGCGTCCGCGCGCAGCGTGCGGGCGGTGCAGTCCTCGGCCGGGCGCCAGGTCCGCGGCGGTGCGGTGCGGTGCGCCTCGGGATCCTCGCCCGGGAGGGCCTCCGTGAGTCACCGCTTGAGTTGTCGCAATCGCCACCCAGCGGAAATCGGACCGGGGGTGGAGCCCGTTCCCCGCCGCGCTCGCCCCCAGGTCTGCGCTCCAGGCGACGGCTTCGGCGGGGGGCCTGGGCCTTTGGCGCAGAGAGAGTTAACCGGCCGCGGCGAGGAGGAGCCCTACGAGGAAGGAAGGAAATTGCTGTCCTTCTGAAAGTTTTTTTTTTTTCCCCTTCCTCTCTTCTTTTCCCCCCGCAGAGGTGAGTGCCCGGAGACGGCGGCGTTGACTCCTGGGAGCCGGGCTCCGCGCGGCTGCTCCTGGCGTTGCCCTCGGACTGCCTGCCGACAGGGACGGCCATCGCGCTCGGACCTCCTCCGTGGAGCCCAGTCGGGGTGCGCCGAGCCATGGATGGCGCGGAGCTGGCCGGGCAGATCCTTTACACCTGGCTGACTCTGGTGCTCGGCCTCATACTCCTGCCTTCGGCCTTTGGCGTGTCTTTGGGTATCTCTGAGATCTACATGAAGATCCTGGTGAAAACTTTAGAGGTGAGTCCGTGGAGGGATGCTGCGCCCCCTCCTTGGAGGGCTTTGGGGTGGGGGGAACCCGGGGCGATGGAGACAGAGGTTAGAGCTGAGAGCCGAGGAGACGCCCGGAGACCAGGAGGAAGGTCAGTGGTCTGGAGGGAGGTGCGTTTTAGTTTATCCTCGGCCGTATCCGGGCGTCTCCCGCAGAGCTAGAGGGCTCCTGAGACCACTGGACCACCTTGTTGCTGTGGTTGGAGGTAGAACGACCCCACCCCCTGTTATTATGATGATGATTTTTACTCATCTCAGTGACAACACGACCGCCTTTTCTATCACCGGTATTTCTTTATGTTCTTTGAGCGAGCAGCAGCCACCTCATTCTCCTTAGTTTTTACAACCTCAGGTTTCAGAGGTCCTTCTGTGGACTAAGGTTTCCCGTCCCGAAAGGCATCAAGTTTATGCCTAAGGTAAGAAACCGATCGCTGCATGGTAGAAAGAAATCTGATTGTATTTTAGGAGTCATGGAAATTTAATCTACCCAATGGCACTTGACACGTCATTGAAAATCCATGTTTTCTTTGACTTCAGCTCTTCCTACCCTCCTGTTTCTTAAATTTTGCAAAGAAAGGTGTTAGATGGGAGTGGCCCTGATGGAACAACTGTTACTTGCCCTTCATACAGGGTTTTATTAAGTCACAGAGGGTTCCCTGTGGACTCTCATCAGATGTAGGGAGAGCAAATGTTATCCCCCCTTTACAGGTAAGGACGCTGAAACTCTGAGAAGTTCAGTGATTTGCTTGAATCAAGCAGTGGAGACAGGAATCTAACTGAAGAGAGGGCCTATAGCGTAAAGGTTAATGGTGCAGACTCTGGGTACAGATTTGCTTTGACGTGGTGCCAAAATCCCAGTTCTGCTTCTCAACAGGGAACTCACCTACTTACGCTTCATGTTCCTTATCTATAAAATAGTAGTAACAATAAGAACTGCTTCCATAGGGTTGTTAAGTGAGTTAAAATATGTCAAGCACTTTGGATTGGTATCTGGACATGTTAGATGCTGTGTACATGTTTGCTGCTAGTAAAAGAATAATATTATTGGGACTTGCCTGGTGGTCCAGTGGTTAAGACTACACGCTTCCGCTGCAGGAGATGCAGGTTCTATCCCTGAGGATCTTACATGGCTTGTTTCTTTAGCTGCTACAAAAGCTTCTAATGTGCCTACATGCCTGCTCAGTGGGGTCCAACTCTTTGTGACCCCATGGACTGTAGCCTGCCAGGCTCCTCTGTCCGTGTGGTTTCCCAGGCAAGAATACTGAGTGGGTTGCCATTTCCTCCTCCAGGGGATCTTCCCCACCTAGGGATCAAACCCGAGTCTTCTGTATCTCCTGCATTGGCAGGTGGCTTCTTTACAATACCTTCTTACACGGGTTCTCATTTTTCTGCCCTTATTCTCTGTCTGCGCAGGGCTTGGCTTTATTTCCTCTTCTCCCTCAGCCAGGAGAGTGGCTTTCAGATACACATCTCTAATCTTTTATCTCCTATCTGGAGATTACCTGTCACCCACCAGCTAATCTCCTGCAGATGTCTTCTACCTACTCATCTGTTTTATTTCACATTTTTCTTGCACTCTGTGGTTGATTTCTTGTCTAGTCTTTAAAAGTTATATTTGACTGTTCATCAGCCCTCACGTTTTAAAAGTTATGTTGTTTCTACTTGGGAGATATTTCAGTCTCGAACCTTCCTTGCTGACGTCACACTTTGGACATGGTCAGAGTCTACTGTGAATTTCCTAGCTGCCTCTTGCCTTAGATCTTCTTCAGAATGCTCTGCCTGTAGCAGATGATTATCTTCAGCTGGTGTTCACTCTTAGAACTCTGAAATGACCAAACTGTTCTCCCATATAGTAATATCTTTTGGAATTGATACTGCAAGTGAGAACAGAGTAAATCTCACACTCTATCTTCTGGGTGCTGACTCTTGATTGCTTGCGTAAGTCAGGTACAGCTAAAGAGATGTCAAGGAGATTGGCCTTCTAGTACCTGTAGCGTGCGTGAATGCTTGCCTGCTCAGCAGTATCTGACTCTTTGTGACCTCATAGACTGTAGCCTGCCAGAGTCCTCTGTCCATGGGATTTTTCAAGCAAGAATACTGGAGTGGGTTGCTATTTCCTCCTCCAGGGGATCTTCCCAACTCAGGGATTGAACACGATTCTTGGATTCTTTATACCACTAGTCACTGGGGAAGCCCTCTCTAGTTGCTGTTGGCCTGGCAAATAACTTCTACACTTTGAAGAGATATCGCCAGCCCAGGATCTGACTTTCAGTGTGGCAGGGCCTCAAGTTTTAATTTTTGTCCTTCTAGCTTTGAAGAGATTTTTAGAGATGTACTCCTTGTTAGTTAAACTCTCAAGAATGCCAGTTTTCTTTTTCTGTATTTGCGCCGGGTCTTTCTTGCAGCTGCTGGATCTTCATTGCAGTAGGCGGGCTCTTCTTCAGTTGCAGCATAGGTTTCTGTTATTGTGGAGTATGGGCCCTCGTGGGCACCTGTTAGGTAGTTGCGATGCACAGGCTTAGAATTAATTAAATTCTCCATTAATTTAGAGTTAATTAAATTCTTAGTTCCCCAACCAGGGATCAAACCTGAGGCCCCTGCATTGGATGGTGAATTTGAACCACTGGACCACCGGGGGAGTCCCACCAGATTTCTAATTTTAGTGGAAGATATACCAGTTAGCTTGGAAACCAGGTAGATGGCAGCATAAAGAACCATCCTCTTTGCTAAGACCAAAGTTTATTAGGTCAGACAGATGCTTGGCATATATGTAGTTAGAATGGGGATTCATTTTGTGAGCCATCTCTGATTTGGTGGTAGCTGCCTGGAGTTCCTGTGTTTGGGTACAGCTGGGCGCCTCAGGGAAGAGCTATGATCCAGTAGCAGGTTTGCTTTGGGCACAGGAGAGGGAGATGGTAACCCGGAGCTTTGTATTGTCCAACCAGAACAGCACTGTTGGAAGTTGACAGTCGCTCAGTCGTGTCTAGCTCTTTGTGATCCCAGGGACTGTAGCCCTCCAAGTTCCTCTGTCCATGGAATCCCCCGGGCAAGAACACTGGAGTGGGTAGCCATTCCCTTCTCTAGGGGATCTTCCTGACCCAGATTTTGAACCCTGGTCTCCTGCATTACAGGTAGATCCTTTACTGTCTGAGCCATCAGGGCAGCCCAGGACTGTATTTGGTGTTTGAAAGACATTTGTTAGGCAGAGGTTGGTATAGTGGATTGTCTTTCTGCCAACTATGGGAATAATTCCCTTAAAGATTGTGCTGGTTGTTTAATATTAAAACATTTTTATATCTGGACAAATACCTTTTGTTAAAGTCCGTTCAAGGTCCAGACCTTCTGTTACTCATTATTCCTTAGTATATTCTCAACTGACTTGGTGGTTTCTTTCTTTTACTTTCCAGTCCCAGGTGGCCCTGTGGTAAAGAATCTGTCTGCCAATACAGAAGACTTGAGAAGCTTGGGTTCAATTCCTTGGTTTGGAAGGTTCCCTGGAGTAGAAAATGGCAACCCATTCCAGTATTCTTGCCTGGAAAATTCCATGGAGAGAGGAGCCTGGCTGGCTGTATATGCAGTTCTTGGGGTCCTAAAGAGTTGAACATGCGACAGCACACACACAGCCCCAAGAATATTGTTTGCAGTCTTAAAAAACATATATATTTATTTAATCTAATTAATTTTTAAAAATATTTATTTGGCTGCCGAGGGGTCTTAGCTGTGGCATGTGAGATCTTTGTTTTTTGCTGCAGCATGTGGGATCTTTTATTAATAGTTGCGGCATGCGACCTCTTAGTTGCTGCATGTGGGATGTAGTTCCCCAACCAGGGATTGAACCTAGGCCCCCTGCATTGGGAGCAAGCAGTCTTGACCACCAGGGAAGTCCCTCTTTGGACTGTTTAATTAGAATTGGATATTTCTCAGGTTTCCTTGGTTACAGTTTACATACCATTTTAAAAGGTTGTTTAGTTTTACACATTATGTGTTTACTTTGATAAGCTTTTTTCGGTGACCATAAACTCAAATTCTGGAAGTTGCAGTGTGAGGGGGTGATCTTCAGAATAGCTGACTATGAAAACGACTAATTGTCAAATAACTCAGCCAGCTGAGGACTCTTCTTAGCTCTCCAGTTCAGGTAATAATTATTTATTAAGTACCTGCTGAATGCTGCCTTCTGCATTGCTGAATATCTTTATATGTATTCATAAGTCCTTGATATGGCCAGCTACTTGAAAAACAGGGCTTGAATTCTTAGAGTAAGTGAGTGATTCTCTAAACCAGTGATTTTCTTCACTTCTGTTTCGTTTTTTTGTAGTGTTTATTTTTATTTATTTATATATTTGGCTGTGCCAGGTCTTAGCTGTGGTATGCAAACTCCCAGGTCCCCTCTATTGGGAGTACAGAGTCAGCCATTGGACCACCAGAGAACTCTGTCTAAACCAGTGATTTTCTAGGGGTATATAGTAATTTTTAGGAAGTAGATGTGTCAATATTATGACTTTATATTGGAGAAAGTTGTTTTAGGAGTGCAAACTATGAAAAGTAAAACTTCTGGCTGAGGGAATGCATAGTCTGTCTGCCTGGTAGGGTGTATTAATATATATTTAGATCTCTGGAAGAGAGTATGAGTTTTTTATGTTTATCAAACAGGAGCATGGATTAAAGATTGAATTATGCTATTCTCAACCAGGAAGGGTTAATGATGCTTGTTATTCATTGGCCTAAGGACTGTCATTTGTTGGCCTGAAGTTCACAGGCCTGGAAATAGAGGGAATTATTCTCCATGGAATATTTCCAGGCAAGAATAGAGGGAAATAAAGAATGGAAAGAGAATGTAGGATTAATGGAGAAAAAGATACAGGGGAATGATACATAAATTACCAAATCTAACCAGATATTGCAAGCAATAGATAGATAAAAATAAATGTTAATGGACTTAATTTTCCCCTCAACTTTTGAAGCATAAGTTGGACATATGAACAGCTGCCTCCAAATTTCTGGCGTTGTAACCTTAGGCAGGTCATTCAACATCTCCACCTTACTTTCTTCCTGTGTATTTAGGAATATAGCTCACAGAGTTATTGTGCAGATTGAATGAGGAGAAGTGAATGAAAGCACTTAATATACATTAGGTGCTCAAATTTAGTGGAGTTTGGATTGGAACACTCATTGGTTGTGTGTGTGTGTGTGTGTTTGCTCCTATGTAGCCAAGAATTAATCTACCTTCAGATCTGATGGGTCAGCACACACATATTCAGAGCAGACTACTCCTGCCTTGTATTTTAGTTACTATTCTTTCCCTTACTGTCTCCTCCATCCACCGGTTATTTTTCTGTCTTTTAAAAAAGTCAGGTCAATAATTTTCAGATGGTTAACACTTCTGTTAACACTCAGATATTATCCTTTGGTGTTGGAAATACAGTAAATCTTCTAGAAGGCCATGACTGTTTATGACAGAGCGCACTTAGTCGCTCAGTTGTGTCTGACTCTTTGTGACCCCACGGACTGTAGCTCACCAGGCTCCTCTGTCCATAGGATTTTCCAAGCAAGAATAGTGGAGTGGGTTGCCATGCCCTCCTCCAGGGGATCTTTCCTACCCAGGGATCCAATCGAGGCTCCTGTGTCTCCTGCATTGCAGGCGGATTCTTTACCCGCTGAGCCATTAAGTCATAGTAAAAGAAAACTACCAAAGCAATGTGCTTCTTAGTTAACTTAATTCTACAACACCTCTCTGGGATAGGGTGTGTTATTCCCACTGATAGACTGAGGAAAGAAGGTTCAGAGAGGTGAGTTGACTAGACAGTGGCATACCACTGTCAGTGGTAGAATCAGCATTTAACTTGAATCTAGACCCTAAGTTCTTACTCTGCCAAGAGACCAGTTTATTTTGCTGCAGTTGATGGCCAGCCATTGAGTAGGCCTAACCTTTTGAGGCTTTGTATAATTTTGTACATTTTTCCTTTTTCCTTTCCCTCTCCTTAGTCAATTCTTATGTGTCTTTTTAGCATGGAAACTGGAAGTTGAATTGTCTAGCTGACAGTGCCACGTTTTTGCAAACTTTTGGCCCAAGCTTGAAAAATTAGGCTTGCCCATTTCTTTACTGTGAGTTGTGGACAGCTACTTATTTTCTTTCAAGAGGATTTTGAAATTAAGTGAAATGACAACCTGATGGAAAGTTGTCAGGACTTTCCTGGTGGTCCAGTGGCTAAGACTGCCTGCTCCCAATGCAGGGGGCCTAGGTTTGACCCCTGGTCAGAGAACTAGATTCCATGTGCCGCAACGAAGACCAAACACAGCTAAATAAATAAATAATCATTAAAAGCAAAAACAAAAAACGTGCTCGTCTTGAACACAGTAACTGTGTTTTGGAGGAGAGACTTTGGAGCTAGTATTTCAGGGGAGGGTCTTTGTTCTAAACCTCGTGTGATGACAGAACATGGAGTTTTTTGGAACACATCATGCTATTGGAGCAGTGTACCCATATTAGTTTGTTGCCCTGACAGAGGCCCATAAACTCGGTAGCTTAAACCATGGAAATTTATTCCCTCACAGTTCTGGAAGCTGGAAGTCCAAGATCAAGGTGTCAGGAGATTTGATTTCTTCTGAGGCCTCTCTTGGCTTGTAGATGGTGCCATCTTGTAGGTAGTGACCTGGATGGTCTGTCTTGTGTATACGTGTCCCTAGCTCTCCCTGTTCTTATAAGGATACCAGTCACACTGGATTAGGGCTTCACCCTAAGGGCTTCTTTTTAACTTAGTCACCTCTTTAAAAACTCAGTTTTCAAATACAGCCACATTCTGAGGTACTGGGGGTTAGGGCTTTCACACATGAATTTTTGGGGGGAGGATAGGGGTACAGTTCCGCTCATAACAGCCATGCGATACCGATATTTTCCATCCCGTCAGCATGAACTGATTGTCCTAGTCTAAGGTAATTCCCACTTATATCATACTCACAAGCACATGCTCACATTAAAAAAGAGCTCCAAGATGAGGATGAATGTTTATTTACAAAATTTTATCTTAATCATATCTTTAGTCTACTTATAACCAATAATAGGTACCAACACTGTAAAGTGAAAAACTCTTCCCCACTGGCTTCGCAGTTAAGAACCCACGTGTTGTGCAGGAGACATTGGAGACGTGGGTTCGATCTCCGGGTTGGGAAGAACCCTGGAGGCGGGCGTGGCCACCTACTCTAGGATTCTTACCTGGGAAGTCCCATGGACAGAGGAGCTTGATGGGCTCCAGTCTGTGAGGTCACCATGCATTGGATGTGACTGAGCCCGTGCGTGCACACCCACATGAAAATAAACCTTCACCTCTCCTGAGACGAGATGGAAGGCATAAAAGTCCAGGATTTGAGAATTCCTGCCTGGGATCAGCAAGGAGGAGAAAAGGACGCAACCAAATTAAGACTCTGAGCCTGTTATCATTTGTGACTTGCCATTTGAAGCCGGGAAGATTAGGCATCTATATATAGGCTGTTTTCTAAGCACAAATGGCATGTTCCTGCTTTGCTGTTTGGGCAGTGGTGCAGGGGTCCTGATACAGTCAGGTTATGTCCTGCTTCTTGACCTTCATGTGCATGTTTTAGGTCGTTTATTCTCTAGCACTTATTTTCTTATTTATTAAAAAAAATTAACAACAAAAAAAACCTTTTATCTTTCTGCTTAACACCTTCAAGCCCTGCAATAACTGAAGTGTGTTCTTTTGTTTGTTTGTATCTTGGAAGGGGCTTGTGCTGGGTCTTTGTTGAGGCGCACAGGCTTCTCTTGTTGCCTGTGGGCTCAGTAGTTGCAGCGCTCGAGCTCTCTAGCATGCAGGCAGAGTTACCCTGCAGCATGTGGGATCTTAGCTCCCCAACCAGGGGTTGAGTCTCCTGCACTGGAAGGCGAACTCTTAACCACCAGACGACCAGGAAAGTCCCAATGACTGAGGTTTTCGCCTTGACAAGCTTAATAAATCCTGTCTTTTTGCCCCTTCAAAGGTACTGAACTCTTAATTATAATTATTAGTGACCTTTACTTCTTGTTTTGCTCTTCTCCTACCTCCCTGAGTCAGTTGAGGCACTGTTAGCTTCTAGAATTGTAATCATCTAGATGATATTTTAATTGATCCTTTCTCAACTGAAGATGGTAGCCATTGGGTTTTCTGGAGTGGTGTCAGAAGAGTTCACTTGCCGATCTTGAACTGTGATGTTAATAGTAGATAATTTGGGAAATGTATAAAAAAAGTATAAAGAAGAAAAGAGCAAATCACACCTTGCTATTATTTCTGGGAGTTAATTTTTTCTGTTCTTAAATTCTCTCAAAACTGCGGTTTCTCTTAATCATGACATTTTCTTTATCTTAGTAGATAAGTGACCTCATGGGCAGGTTTTTTTTTTTTTTTTTTTAACTTTGTTTCTTTGTTTGTTGGTTTAAAAAATTTTTGTTTGTGTGTAGTTGCTTTACAATGCTGTGTTAGTTTCAAATGTATAGCATAGTGAGTCAGTTATACATATATATATATATATATATCTTTTTTTCCCCACTTTTTTTAGATTCTTTTCCCAAATAGGCCATTTACAGAGTATTGAGTAGAGTTCCCTGTGCTATACAGTAGGTCCTTGTTAGTTATTTATTTTATGTATAGTAGTGTGTATATTTCAACACCAGTCTCCTTAGTGATTTCATGGATTCCTTTCCAGCTTTCCAAGTCTTCTTGGAACAGTCCTTCTGCAAGCTTCTGTCTGATATAGGCAGTTAGGCATCTTAGAGAATGTCTTATCTTTGAATGCCTAATTTGTTATGAAAATAATATTCTTTGTGTCCTGTGTTTATGTCTTTACGTGTATTAATCTCATTTAATCCTCATGGCAACCTTATGGGATAGGAACTATTATCCTCATTTTACCGATGAGGAAATTGAGGCTGAGAGGGATTAAGTAATTTTATACCCAGACAGAGTTGATGCTATAGTCTGTGCTCTTGTCCTCCATACTTTCTGACCTTTTCAAGGAGTAATTTATTGGATACCAGGTGTGTGTGAGAGTTTTAATAAGGTAAACATGATCTTTTCCTCATTTTTATTTGGAAATTATCGGTAACTAATGTAAGAGTATACATGGGACTTGGAATGCTATTATATCAGAGATTCAGTGGAGTATCTCTTCAATTCAGATAGCATGAGGGCTTAATGGTTAATTTCATGTTATTTAAGCATGGTTTAAATATGTTGCATCCTGTCTGTGGCACATTTTACATTAATAACTTCTTGTTTTTTGAACAGTGGGCCACATTACGAATTGAAACAGGAGTTGCAAAGCAATCAATCCTTAAAAACTCAGCTTCTGTCGGTAAGTCTCCCTTTTCATTATGATGGTTAAAATATCCAAATTGGGTAGATATGTGTCTACCCAACTTGAATGTGAAATATACCCAAAATAGTGCATTTTATGGGCCTTGGATTGTTCATAATTCTGTCCTTTATGCAAAATAGCAGTCTTCTGAGTTCTGGATGACTTTTCACTGTAAAGGTAGTCATACCATGCTGGTTATCTATGTGTTCTTACAGGGTGTTTCTAAAGGTATACATTTAAAAGTGATTGCCCGTGATATTTAAATGGTCTTAAGAAAAAAAAGGGGGGGGGGCTAATTGGACCACCTGGGGTTAAGTTAAACCTATTTTTGAGATTTCATTAGCACCTTATTCTAACTTTGGTTCTCAAAGTATGTTCCTTAAAATATTATTTCCTGCTAAAAACTAATTAGTAATTCATGGGAAAAAAAAAACACTCCCTTGTGATATAAGCTTGGGAGTCACCACGTGCTACAGATTCCTTTTGGAGACTAATAATGTCTAGTAATAAAGGCTCAGAAAATTCGGTGGTAAAGACACCCCCTTAGTTTTTGTTACAAGTGAGTTTCTGCTTCTGTTTGTGTGTTTTTCCTTTGTCCCCAAAACCCTTTCCATGTGAGTTAAGAATTTTAAGAATTTTTTAAGACACGGGGTTCCTAGGGGAGTAGAATTCTGTGGGAGTGATGGCAATGAAATTAGGAAGAAATAAACCCTGGATTTAATTGAAAGAATTACGCTGTGTGTGTTTTCCAAAAATAAATGTATAGAAACAATAGTGTGCCCATCTGATTTAGGGTTCAACATGGTCAAAATGTCACACACTTCACTAGATGGAATTTGTCTTCTGAAAACTTGTCTAAGAGGAATTGTAGAAATATAGTACATTTTAGAAATAAAGATTTTGAATGAGCATATCTGTGCATTTTTGTATAATTAGATTGCTATGTTCTACTGATTGAAGCAACTAGTGAGCGTTGTGTTGTCTATATAAACACCAGAGGATTAGCACCGATAACATTTTTACCAAGATTGGGGATTTCCGGCTATACTTCATCCTCTTTTTATTGCCAGATGCCCTCTCTGATAGTGACTAAACAGCACAACTTTCTCTGAGCTATAGCAGATCTACTAACTTTTTTTTCTGGGTTCTCTTTAAATGTGTGTCCTGTGATTTAAGGAGAGAAGAAACTTTATTGCTGATTTTTTGTTGCACTTGGTGAGACTTTGGGCTGTTGTTGACCTTGGATGAAATTCTCTGGGACCCTGTAGACTGGGGTGGCGGCGGCCCATATCTTGGGCCATGAGTTTAAAAGAGCACAAAGTATTTCAACTTGGTAGTTAAGAGGATTAAAGTCACTAGGTAAGGGTGTTTGCAACATTCTTGTAGTTTTGTAAAATTTATTTATTTTTGGCTGTGTCAGGCCTTGGTTGCAGCACTTAGGCCTCTCTAGTTGAGGCACGCAGGCTTAGTTGCCCCAAGGCATGTGAGGTCTTTGTTCCTGGGCCAGGGTGTCGAACCCGAGTCCCCTGCATTGGAAGGCAGATTCTCAACCCCTGGGCCACCAGGGACGTCTCTGTTTTAGTTTTTTCAGCCTAATGTAAATGACTATTTCCACTTGGATTGATTTATTTATTTTTGTCATGCTCTTGTCTTTTCTGTCTTTGGTCTTTGCCTGTTCCTTGGTACCTCCAGGAGTCAGTGGAAATGAGCAGAAGGGGAAAATACACATCACAATGGTTGAGAGTCATGTGTTGACTCTTGATGTCATAAAACACTTTTGATGTCTACAGAATTTATCCTTTTTCCTTCAGAGTGGCTGCTCTTCCTTTTCAGCCTGTGCAGTTGGCAATTGACTATTGCAGGGACCAAGCATTTGTTGCCAGTGAGGTTGACACGGGATCCATGGGTGATGAAGACACGGTTCCTGTGGGGAGAGGGGCATCCACGGCGATAAATGCTAAAATCGCTGCATAAGCGGAGGATGATGTGAGATCTCACGCAGGCTCTGCCGCGTGCTGCTTTCGTCTTTAATCCCACAGCTGTCCTTGGTATGCCCCTCTCCTCCTGACTTATGTCCTGCTTGGGTCGCCTGGTGCCAGGGTGTGTCCCCTGTTGGATACGTTCTGGTGCTTGGAGTCAGCTGGGAGGTAATGTCTCAGTCCTACACAGAGGCAGAGGGTGACGAAACCTTCAGCTCTTGCGTGTCTGGCTGCTGCAATCTCCTGCCTTCCGAGCGTCCCGCCTCTGTCCCACGGCCAACTAGGGCACAAGTCAGGGTTGAGCCGGGCAGAGTTTAGGCCAGGGTCACTGGCAGGCCATGGCCAGGGGTGCAGGTATGATTTTGAGACATAGCGCTGATGCAAGGTTTGGGGAGCCGAGAGGAAGAGATGAGCTAAACAGGGACGAGAGTTAGGTTTATTTTCTGCATCCAAAAATTCTCCCTGCTGCTCTTACTTGGCAAAACGCATTTTTGGAAACACTTTTCACATCTCCCTCTCTAGTTAAACCCCTCTTGTACTGTATTGGGTTGGCCAAAAAAAGTTCTTTTGGGTTTTCTGTACCGACGTATGGAAAAACACAAATGAACTTTTTGGCCACCCCAGTATTTTTTCTGAGCCTTTACTGAATAAGCTGATTGAAAGCTGAACTTTGGGAAGTGTTATCTTTGTGCTTAAATACTTCCTTGCCGTCCTTGACTGGACTCTACCGTGACTTTTATTAAAACACTGTCTTAACTCATTGAGCTTTAAATATAATCATAAAGAGCCTCTTTAAGAAGGTCTATCATTGTACATTCCTCTTCTAAGTTAGGGTTAGTGTTAAAACAGTGGTGAATATAAATTTTTTCCTCCCTTCAAGTCACTATGTTATAAAGGAAGCGTTCATCTACAGTGGAGAGTACAGAGTTGCCCTCTAACCTAGTTTTTCTTCCCTGAGAGCTGATGTGCTAGAAGGTAAAATAAGAAAAGAGTCTTGGTTTCTTTGCGTCAACTGTGCTCTAGCCATAGGACAAATGCATCTCCTTGGAACCCTGGAATGTGATTTTTAACAACTTTTATTTTACTCTGTTGTAAATAGTGGTAGGGACCTTTGGACTATAAGAAGCCTCTCGCCTCTTTCTCTGGGTATCTGATTTCCAGGACTTAGACTGTCAGACTTGAATGAGTCAGTAACTGTGATTGTCACTGAAATGAATGTCATTGATTATGTCATTTTCATGACTCAAGATAAATTCTACTGTAATTGCCTTATGGTGCTAGGACACTGTGATGATTACCAACTGAATGTTGACAGGTAGGAATTAAGGGCCTGCAGTTGCCCTTGCCTGGGGAGTGAGTCACAAACAATACACACAGAGGCTGTGGCCCAGGCCTGCTGGTGTTCCCTGGTAGGTGTTGCTGACCTTGTTCCCTGGTGCGTGTTGCTGGCCCGACTCAGCATCATCATCAGTGGGGAAACACACTTGCCTCCTCCGGTCCCCCACCTTGCTCTGTTCTAGCAAGGATTTGGGGTCACGTGGCCTACCGTTAATTAAGCCCCTGGGCTAAATTTTTCTTCTTCCCTACATCTCTTGCCCCTCAGCACCCCCACTCCACTTCTCCCTCCTCCCAAACACACACAAAGGACAAAATGCTGTGGTTAAGCGTCTGATGTACCTGTTCCAGGAGAATTCAGCCCGACTAATGTCTCCCACTAATTTCATTCACATTAGGAATTCCTTTGTGAGAACTGACTAACCGTGTTGATACCAGTACATTATTATTATTATTAGTAGTAGTAGTTGTTGCTGTTTCATTGCTCCGTTGTGTCCAACTCTGTGTGAGCCCATGGACTGTAAGCCACCAGGCTCCTCTGTCCATAGGATTTCCCAGGCAAGAATACTGGAGTGGGTTGCCATTTCATTCTCCAGGGGATCTTCCCGACCCAGGGATTGAACCCTGGTCTCCTGCCTGGCAGGTGGATTATTTACCACTGAGCCACCTGGGAAGCCTGTGATTCCATTTATATGAATTGACCAGGAGAGATGAATCCACAGACACAGAATACAGACAGAGGCTGGGGCAGTGGGGTCAGGAGTGACTGCTTCACGGGTTCAAGTCTCCCTTGGTGGGAATGAAAATGTTCTGGAATCAGACAGAGGGGCAGCTGCATGCTGTGAATGAGCTAAATACCACTGAATTAGACACTTGAAAATAGTGAATTTGGTGTTAGATGAATTTCACCTCAATTTTTTTTTTCTTCTTGCCATGAGGCATGTGGGATTCTTTACCACTGAGCTATAATGACAAGTTAGTTTAGCAACACTTTGGAGGACAGTCTGGCAATTTGTAGCAAAGTTGAAGACCTACTTATTACCCATTAACTCCTCAATTCCTGTGATATCAAACCTATCCGAACTCAGCATGTATGTGTTAGGAGACATGTTACGAGTGCATGGAAACGTGGAAATGTGGAGATGGCCCAGTTACTCCTGAGGAAGGAAGATTATGTAAGCTGCTTTATTTATACTATACAGTAATCAAAATGAATTAGCTGGATTTACATGAAGAAAACAAAATAGACAAATCTCAAACAATGTTGAGAGAAAATATGCAGTATAATAATATAATAATATTCATTTAAAATTGAGTACCTTAAACAGATACTATATATTTATGTAGATGTATGTTGATTAGTAATAAAATACTTATGGAAATGATACATCTGCCGGAAGGAAGGTCAGATGGAGAGGTGGGCTTTAACTGTACCTATAATTTTTTCTTTAAAAAATAACTGAAGCGGATAAGCCAGTGGGTTTCTTTTCTTTGTTGAACTTGTATGTTTTGGTTAAATTTGTATTTTAAGCATAAATGTTAAGAAAACCAATCAAATAAGTTATTAATATCAATAATCATTCAGCTAGAGTCTGTAGTCTGATGAATGGAACTAGTTTCATGTGAATAGAAAACAGACACCTGTCTCAGAGGTGTGACTGATGGATTCAAGCTCCAAAATTCATCTCTAGTCAGTATATCCTGTGCCTGGAATTTAAACTTAAACCTGTGGAATAGAGGTACTAGTAACTGAGTTAGAGCTGAGTTTCACAACCTTAGTGCTACTGACATTTTGTCGTTATTCAGGCGCTCAGTCATGTCTGACTCTTTGTGACCCCATGGACTACTGCCTACCAGGCTCCTCTGCCCATGGGATTCTCCAGGCAAGAATACTGGAGTGGGTTGCTATTTCTTCCTCCAGGGGATCTTCCCCACCCAGGAATCGAACGAGGGTCTCCTGCATTGTGGGCGAATTCTTTACCAACTGCGCTATCAGGGAAGACCCAAATGAAGGCTCTGCCCTCTCTGACGCTGCATCATTCTCTGTTACAGGGAGTGGTCCTGCATAGGGTTCCGGGTCTCTACTCACCAGGTGACTGTAACACACTGTTAATGTGACAACCAGCAGTGTCCCCAGATATCACCCACTGTCCCCTGGGGGCAAAATCCTCCTCTCTTCTCCCCCACCCTGCCTTCCACTTCTTTTAGTGAATACCATGTTAATCTATTGGTACCCACTCTCATTGGAATAATTTATTTAGTTTTCTAACCAGTAGCCCCTCGAAGGAGCAGAACTCGATTTCTCCAGTTTGTGGCGACTAGTTTGGGGGGAGCTGGAATGCAAGGTAAGACATGAAATCCACAGGGTTAGCGGGGTCACTGGATGCTGGGAGAGGAGGTGGCAGGTTCTCTAAGGAAAGGGAGAGGCGAGTGGAGGGAATCTTCCTTCAAAGTTCACCTCATCATCTGATGAAAATAGACTTTCTCTTTTAGAGGAATCTTTACTGTTTCACCTCTGAACGCAGATGACTATGCATATAATTCTGGCCAACAGTGAGTAAGCGGGATGGAGTGGTTCTGGCAGGAAGGAGAAGACAGGACGTCAGAGAAGACTAATGGTCTTAACTGTGCTGTGAGGGATGGGTGGAAAAAGAGCAATTTGAGCCATCAGTCACAGAGAGGAAGGCTCCTAGCCTAAGAAACCAGTTTTTCCAGTATGTTTTAGCCCATAAAACATACTCTATTATTTTTCAAGATTGTGTTCCTTTTCATATAGCAGTAACAAAGTGGATGACTTGCCCTGTGTCCTCTCCCTATTTTCCGTGAAATTAGGTTTTTTTTTAATTTATTTTTTAAAAATTCATTTATTTTTTAAATGAAGGATAATTGCTTTACAGAATTTTCTTGTTTTCTGTCAAACATCAATAAGAATCAGCCATTAAAAAAAAAAAGTACTGAATCTAAGCAGATTTTTAATCTAATGACAACCCACTCCAGTTTCCTTGCCTGGGAAATCCCATGGATAAAGGAGCCTAGCAGGCTGCAGTCTGTGGAATCACAGAGTTGGACTGTTTTCCGGGTGGCTCAGTGGTAAAGAATCTGCCAATGCAGGAGACACAGGTTTGACACAGGGGATCTTCCCTGGGTTGGAATGATCCCCTGGTGAAGGAAGTGGCAACCTATTCCAGTATTCTTGCCTGGGAAATCCCATGGACAGAAGTCCCTGGAAAGCTATAGTCCATGGGGTTGCAAAATAGTCAGAAAGAACTTAGTGACTAAACAACAACAAATCCTCAGCTGTTGGAAGTCTTGTTGGTGATGTCTCTCTCTTCATCCCAATTCCCTCAGTTGTTTTGAAGAGGGTATCTGCATTTCAGAATTATGAGATTTGAAAAAACTGGGTGTAAAGTAGACTCAAGGATTCTTTGAGAGGGAAAACAATGTAGGCTCAGATGATAAGACAGTCAACTCAAGAGCACATCTCCTGTTTATTTAGAGTTCTCTTTACTGCTGGGAGGGGTGGACATCTCACTGGGGACTCATCAAATTTAAAATGCAGCTTGTCGTTTTAGAAGCGTTCCTAAAACCAGCCTCCCCACCCACCACACCCCTTCTGGCCACCCTACACCACAGAGAAAACCCTGATCAAAACTCCAAAGCTTTTCCATTCTATTTCTGCCTTATAGATGAGAACCTGTCAATAATAATGATAATCACCACTCTTTGTTAAACACTGACTCCGTTGTGCAAACTTTATTTGCATTGTTTATGTCAAGATAATGTCTTGTTAGGGCTTCCCATATGACTCAGTGGTAAAAAGAACCCACCTTGCAAGGCAGAAGATGTGGGATCGATCCCTGGGTCAGGAAGATCCCCTGGAGAAGGAAATGGCAGCCCACTCTAGTATTCTTGCCTGGATAATCCTATGGACAAAAGAGCCTGGAGGGCTACAGTCCATGAGGTTTCAAAAGAGTCAGACACAACTTAGCAACTAAACAACATTTTCTTAATCCTCATCTTATGGATGAGAAAACTATAGATGAAGAAGCTCAAGTAACTTGCTTCAGATCATGTCATTAGTCAAAGGCAGCCTGGAAAGGAATCTCAATTTGTCTTTCCTACTCAAAACCCCTTGCCACCACTCCCTACCCAAATCCATGCCTTCCTTACCAGTCTGTCTGGTAAACGTCTTCTGATTCTCCCTTTGAAGGTTGAGGTGACTCTTGCACAAATGGAAGCCCCTCTGCTGGGTGCTGGCTTTGTCATATCCTAGGAAACTCATAACATTTCAATCTCAAGACATCAACAGAAATTTTAAAGAAATGAATCTGTTCAGACTATTCAAAATTATGATCAAAGCTACTGTACATAAATGCCAAACCCTAAGACTGACATTTTAGTTGAATTAATGGTTCATTTGATGATGAAGTTTTATGGACACTTTCGTGTTGTGGAATTTCTTGTTTAATCTGACTAGTTATGTCCAAAGCAATGAATAATGTGTGTCAGTCAAAATATGAGTCAACAGTGTATTGAATGAGATGTTAAAATGTTAGTTGTTAAAATGAAACTATGCCTGTTATTCCAAATGCCTGTTGGTTTCTCTGCAGTGTCAGCTGACAACTGATTAGAGTGTCCATACTTCTACCCCATTGATGCCTTGAAATAGGTATAAATACATAAGTCATCCCATGATTATATATCTGGGGCTAAAATCCTCCCATTTTACAATCAGTATTGGCTATTTTGTAAGTTTCTGAACTACTGAGGGATATAATGGTGGAAATGATGGTAGGTTTTCTCATCCACATTTCTCAAGAGGCTACAAGTATATTTCCAGTACTTCTGGCTTAGTACTTTCAGTCTTAATAACTGAGACACTAATAGAAAATTACTCACAATGAAAACAGCAAATTATTTTATTATAGATATATGAACCATGTAGAAATTAGGAAAATAGAACATTTATTTCAGCAGAACTTTTGCTTCTATCTTAATCCCAAATAACAGGGTCAACAAATGCATCCTGTTGGGTTGGCAGAAAGTTCATTTGGTTTTTTCCATACACTGTTACAGAAAAACCCAAATGAACTTTTTGGCCAATCCAGGACCATGTTAATCTTCCTGTGACCCTGGAGACATCACTAAGTGATGATGTCTTTGTCACCACTCAGCCTTCTTTATGGTCCAACTCTCACATCCGTGTATGACTACTTGAAAAACTATAGCTTTGACTATATGGACCTTTGTTGGCAAAATAATGTCTGCTTTTTAATACACTGTCTAGGTTTGTCATAGCTTTTCTTCCAAGGAGCAAGCATTTTCTAATTTCGTGGCTAAGGTTACCATCTGCAGTGATTTTGGAGCCCTAGAAAATAAAATCTGTCACTGTTTCCACCTTTTTCCCATCTGGAGAGTAGCTATTTTTTTTCTTCTCCTGGATGACAGGGTGGCACTGGATTGCATTCTGAACGCTGCTGTACCCTTCCTGTACCGTTCTATGTTTGGATCCTGCACCTCCTCAAATAGAACTAACTTACGTGAATGGACCTGCAAACACGTGTTCAGATGTTTGAAAGTTTGCAAGTTGAAGGTTATGTAGGGGACTTACTGTACTTTGGAGACAGTGCAAATACAAAGCAAATGACATCTTTCTTCAGGTTCTAAGAGAAAAGATTCTTACAGATGGTGATTTCAGATATCCCTTTGTAACCAATGGCACTCTCTTGGTTTAAGCAAAGTGGAAATTGATAATGAATTCCAGAGACCATCCCTTAAAAGGGAGAAAGAAAGGGAATTAAAATTGGATAGACAGTGCAGATGTTGGCTATGTGTGATTTATAGCATGCGCCTGCTTGATAGACTATGTAAAGTCCTCCAAGTCTTTGCAGAGGGTTGGTGATGTTGATTTTTTTCCCCAAGTGTAGTGAACTTTCTGTTTATTAAGTTGGTATCTGTTAGTGTTTCATGCAGACTTGAATCCCCTTCCTTCCTCTTCCTGCTTCTCCCACAGCATTTGCACAGATTTACTTGAATAAATGAATGTCCCCATTTTCAGTGACTCACATGTTCACACAGTGAGTTTTCTTGCCAGTCAGTGGCAATCCACATGACCCTCTGCAACAGTTAGCGAGTGTGTGACGCCAGCAGGCATTGTGAAATCCCAGCGCGGCAGTGCTCAGCTTAGCCTCTGGTGCCCCTCTCAACGAGCCAGTGCCCATGATCGCTAATCAGTAGGGAAGCTTGTGTCTCAGAGTACCTGCGCAAGAGAAAAACAGGCATTTTGTAATCAGCAAAAAGAGCTGACATCCTTTTCTTTTTTTTTTAAAAGGCAGGATATTGCTTAGCCATTTCACCCTCATCATTTTTTAAAAATTATTATTTATTTATGGTTGCACTGGGTCTTTGTTGCTGTGTGCCTGCTTTCTCTAGGTGTGATGACGACCCGGGGCTGCTCTCTAGTTGCGGTATGTGGGCTTCTGATTGCGGTGGCTTCTCTTGTTGTGGAGCGCGGGCTCTAGGCACATCAGCTTCAGTAGTTGCGACTCATGGGCTGTAGAACGCAGGCTCACTAGTTGTGGCGCATGGGCTTAATTGCAACATGTGGGATCTTCCCAGATCAGGGATCGAACTTGTGTCCCCTGCATTGGCAGGAGGATTCTTAACCACTGAATCGCCAGGGAAGTCCCCATCCTCATCTTCACAGGGCAAGCCATCCATTGTGTCTTTTAGATAAGCCTGATTTAGTTGTAGTAAAAGCCTGATTTAAATGCTGAAGTTGAAATTCTAATACTTTGGACACCTGATGTAAAGAACTGACTCATTGGAAAAGACCCTGATGCTGGGAAAGATTGAAGGCAGGAGGAGAAGGGGATGACAGAGGATGAGATGGTTGGATGGCATCACCGACTCGATGGACCTGAGTTTGAGCAAGTTCCGGAAGTTGGTGAAGGACGGGGAGGCCTGGCGTGCTGCAGTCCATGGGGTCAAAAAGAGTCAGACATGAATGAGTGACTGAACTGAACTACTGAACTGATTTAGATTTAGAAGCTTATAAGTGATATTTTGTAAGTTTGAGGAAACATAGTCTTTCCCCCCCTTGTCTTTGCAGACAATCAGTTAAAACAACTCCTGCATCATATAATGAGGGGTTGGTGGTTCATGGGCTCAAGGAGAATGAAAAGGGGAAATGGAGTTCCGCTGATGTGAAGAATTTTCAGTGATTTTGGGAAAAAAGAGTATCAGGTGGAAGAAATTGTAAGCAAAGGCAGAAGTGTAGGAGAGTCTAAGAGGTATTAGGGGCCTAAGAACTAGGGGCCTGGGCGGGCTGGAGCTAGGATGAGGGAAGATGAGTTGGAGGTGGAAAGAATCGAGAACAGATGTTTTCATCCTGAAGGATCTTGAATGCCAGGCCAGGAGATTATTTAATTAAATTCAGGACAAATCTGGTAACTTTGTGGAAGTGAGGCTAGACAGGAAGAGAGTGGGGGAAGTGGAGAAAGGATGGTGGTAGATGGAAAGCCATTCTGAAAGGTAAGGTGGCTTTGAACCAGAGCTGTGGGGCTGGTGCAGAGGTGGAGGGTCTGGGCAGCCATATATTATAAAATGTAAGCCTTGGGGTAGAAGTCAGGACTATACTTGCATGTTTGGGAGTTATTTGCAGAGGGTGGAAATTGAAATGGTGGACTGAGTGAACTCACTTAGTGAAAGACATGTTATTGAAGCTAGAGAGAAAAGAAAAAATGGAAGAGGAGCAGGAAGAGATAAATGAACCAAATGAGGATTCACCAGGGAAAAGAATAAGAGCAGAGAGAGTGGAGATTCAGAGGAGAGGGAGTTCTAACTGTATATTTTCTCTCTGTATTTCTCTGCCCACTGATACTTCTTTTTTTCCTTAGTTTTAATTAATTTATTTGACTGGCTGCGAGGAGTCTTAGTTGCAGCACGCGGATCTTTGATCTTTGTTGCGGCCTGGGGGATGTTTTAGTTGAGGTATGTGGGATCTAGTTCCCTGACCAGGGATCCAACCAGGGCCCCGTGCATTGGGAGGGTGAAGTCTTAGCCTCTAAACTTCTAGGGAAGTCCCGAAACCCTTGAGTCTTAATTTGCATTTCTTTTATAGAGAGTGTGATTTGGTACTTGTTTTATGTTTTTAAGGGCCATTTGTATTTGTTTTTCTGGGAGCTGTCTACTCCCATCTTTGGTCATTTTTCTTTTTTTTGGGCCACTTTTCTATTTCTCCTGATTTCTGTCTCAATTTGGCATCTAGGATCTTCTCCTGCATTAAAGTGGTTAGCTTTTGTCTCTGCAGAGATAAAAGTACTGCCTTCAGTTTGTGATCTGTGTTTTGTCCTTTGCTTATCATGCGTCTTACTTTACGAGTATTTTTCATCTTTATGTAGTCAAACTTATCAGTATTTGCTTTTTGTAGCATCTGAATTTTGAGTTTTTTATTAGAAAGATTTTTCCCTCTGCCAAGTCCTAAGGGAATTTCCTAATGTTTTCTTTGATTACTTTTATGGCTTTAAAAGAATTTAAATCTTTGACTCATTTATTCTGGTCTGTTTGTCCAGATGACTATCCAGATGTTGCCAACTCCCTATTAAAAAGCCCATCTCTGCCGAACTGATTTTCGATGCATCCTTCATAGTTTCCTGTGTTCTAGTATATGTTTGGATCTATTTCTGAACTTTCTGTTCTCTAACATTTACTTCTTTTCTCTTGCACGGGTATGTTGCTTTAATTATTGACATTTTAACAGATTATTTTAATATCTGGTAGGGATTGCTGTTTGGTCACTTTTCCTTACAGAAAACTGTCTTGATAATTCTTGCTTTTGACCCATATGATCTTGAGATTTAGCTTGTCTGTAATCAAGAGGAAGTACAACATCTGTTTTTATTGGCATCATGTTAAATTTATAAATTTCCTGAGGGTGGTTTGAAGTTATCAGTGTTGAGTCTTCCTCTCCAAGGACATTGCATCTTTCCATTTGTTTAGGTGTTTTTTTTGTGTGTGTGTCATCCAGAGGTGTTTGAAAGTTTTCCTTACATAGTGTACATTTCCTCTTAAGTTTATAATTCTAGCTGATATTATAAATGGAGCATCTTCTTCCATCATATCTTCTAACTGGTTGTTGTTTGTATATTGGAAAGCTTTTGATTTTAGTAAGGCAGAAGGATATAATCAAGTCAGAATTCTCCTACTGTATGTAGATTTTCATATTTCCTTGTTTATTTTTTCAGGTATCCAGTTATTTTATTGTCAAGTAGTGATAGTTTTGCCACCTATTATTCAACTTTAGTTTGTATTTTATTTCTTTTCCAGTTTATTTTCTTTCTTTCTTTCTTTTTTTTTGACTGCATCACACGGCATGTTGGATCTTAGTTCCCTGACTGGGGATCATACCCATGCCCCCGGCAGTGGGAGTGTGGCGTCTTAACCACTGGACTGCCAGCAAAGTCCCTCTTTTCCAGTTTACATGTCATTTAATTGTTCTGGCTGCTGCTTCAGTACAGTGTTGACTAGCAGTGTTAGTTGTCATTCCTCCTGGGGACAGGCCTCCAGTGTCTTCCCAGTAAGTATCAGGTTGGGCTTGACCTAGTTTTCCACCTTATGGTAAATACTTCTTGATGCTTGTTTTGTAAGTCAAGAACAAATGTTGAAGTTTTAATGTTTTTTCAGCATGTTTGGTGATGAATATACATTTCCCCCACTTAGGCATATTTTGGTAAATTACATTAATAGCATAATATTTGAGTCATCTTTGAGTTTTTGTTTTTTTTTTTTTGTATTTTTTTAAATTTATTTTTATTATTATTATTATTTTTTTTTTCCAGTGGGTTTTGTCATACATTGATATGAATCAGCCATGGATTTACATGTATTCCCAATCCCGATCCCCCCTCCCACCTCCCTCTCCACCCGATTCCTCTGGGTCTTCCCAGTGCACCAGGCCAGAGCACTTGTCTCATGCATCCCACCTGGGCTGGTGATCTGTTTCACCATAGATAGCATACATGCTGTTCTTTTGAAATATCCCACCCTCACATTCTCCCACAAAGTTCAAAAGTCTGTTCTGTATTTCTGTGTCTCTTTTTCTGTTTTGCATATAGGGTTATTGTTATCACCTTTCTAAATTCCATATATATGTGTTAGTATGCTGTAATGTTCTTTATCTTTCTGGCTTACTTCACTCTGTATAATGGGCTCCAGCTTCATCCATCTCATTAGGACTGGTTCAAATGAATTCTTTTTAATGGCTGAGTAATATTCCATGGTGTATATGTACCACAGCTTCCTTATCCATTCATCTGCTGATGGGCATCTAGGTTGCTTCCATGTCCTGGCTATTATAAACAGTGCTGCGATGAACATTGGGGTGCACGTGTCTCTTTCAGATCTGGTTTCCTCAGTGTGTATGCCCAGAAGTGGGATTGCTGGGTCATATGGCAGTTCTATTTCCAGTTTTTTAAGAAATCTCCACACTGTTTTCCATAGCGGCTGTACTAGTTTGCATTCCCACCAACAGTGTAAGAGGGTTCCCTTTTCTCCACACCCTCTCCAGCATTTATTGCTTGTAGACTTTTGGATAGCAGCCATCCTGACTGGTGTGTAATGGTACCTCATTGTGGTTTTGATTTGCATTTCTCTAATAATGAGTGATGTTGAGCATCTTTTCATGTGTTTGTTAGCCATCTGTATGTCTTCTTTGGAGAAATGTCTGTTTAGTTCTTTGGCCCATTTTTTGATTGGGTCATTTGTTTTTCTGGAATTGAGCTGCAGGAGTTGCTTGTATATTTTTGAGATTAATCCTTTGTCTGTTTCTTCATTTGCTATTATTTTCTCCCAATCTGAGGGCTGTCTTTTCACCTTACTTATAGTTTCCTTTGTAGTGCAAAAGCTTTTAAGTTTCATTAGGTCCCATTTGTTTAGTTTTGCTTTTATTTCCAATATTCTGGGAGGTGGGTCATAGAGGATCTTGCTGTGATTTATGTCGGAGAGTGTTTTGCCTATGTTCTCCTCTAGGAGTTTTATAGTTTCTGGTCTTACATTTAGATCTTTAATCCATTTTGAGTTTATTTTTGTGTATGGTGTTAGAAAGTGTTCTAGTTTCATTCTTTTACAAGTGGTTGACCAGTTTTCCCAGCACCACTTGTTAAAGAGGTTGTCTTTTTTCCATTGTATATCCTTGCCTCCTTTGTCAAAGATAAGGTGTCCATAGGTTCGTGGGTTTATCTCTGGGCTTTCTATTCTGTTCCATTGATCTATATTTCTGTCTTTGTGCCAGTACCATACTGTCTTGATGACTGTGGCTTTGTAGTAGAGTCTGAAGTCAGGCAGGTTGATTCCTCCAGTTCCATTCTTCTTTCTCAAGATTACTTTGGCTATTCGAGGTTTTTTGTATTTCCATACAAATTGTGAAATTCTTTGGTCTAGTTCTGTGAAAAATACCGTTGGTAGCTTGATAGGGATTGCATTGAATCTATAGACTGCTTTGGGTAGAATAGCCATTTTGACAATGTTAATTCTTCCAATCCATGAACACGGTATGTTTCTCCATCTGTTTGTGTCCTCTTTGATTTCTTTCATCAGTGTTTTATAGTTTTCTATGTATAGGTCCTTTGTTTCTTTAGGTAGATATACTCCTAAGTATTTTATTCTTTTTGTTGCAATGGTGAATGGTATTGTTTCCTTAATTTCTCTTTCTGTTTTTTCATTGTTAGTATATAGGAATGCAAGGGATTTCTGTGTGTTAATTTTATATCCTGCAACTTTACTATATTCATTGATTAGCTCTAGTAATTTTCTGGTAGAGTCTTTAGGGTTTTCTATGTAGAGGATCATGTCATCTGCAAACAGTGAGAGTTTTACTTCTTCTTTTCCTATCTGGATTCCTTTTACTTCTTTTTCTGCTCTGATTGCTGTGGCCAGAACTTCCAACACTATGTTGAATAGTAGTGGTGAGAGTGGGCACCCTTGTCTTGTTCCTGATTTCAGGGGAAATGCTTTCAATTTTTCACCATTGAGGGTGATGCTTGCTGTGGGTTTGTCATATATAGCTTTTATTATGTTGAGGTATGTTCCTTCTATTCCTGCTTTTTGGAGAGTTTTAATCATAAATGAGTGTTGAATTTTGTCAAAGGCTTTCTCTGCATCTATTGAGAGAATCATATGGTTTTTATCTTTCAATTTGTTAATGTGGTGTATTACATTGATTGATTTGCGGATATTAAAGAATCCTTGCATTCCTGGGATAAAGCCCACTTGGTCATGGTATATGATTTTTTTAATATGTTGTTGGATTCTGTTTGCTAGAATTTTGTTAAGGATTTTTGCATCTATGTTCATCTTTGAGTTTATGGGCTAAACATTGCTTGACCATGCTATGGTGCTAGAAACTGTCTGCCAAAATTGGAGTTAGGACTTTTTGCAATTGATCCTTATACTTGAGGTTAATGTATTACCTACCAGCTTACTTGTTTCCCCTCCTTCCCTTCTTTCCCCTTGTCTCCCTTTCTTCTCAGATTTAAAGGTTTGATAGAATTCCTTGTAAAAACAGTTTGGGTCAGGGACTGATAAGGTTTCTTTACTCCCACATTGTTTCATTTGTGCAAATGGCTCTCTTTAGAGCATTCATCTCTTGGTGTCAGAATTAGTACTTTTTTTTTTTTAAGTTAGAAAGCCAAACTTTTGCTCAGCTTTTTATTAATTTGGCAGGACTTTGTGCAAAGCTGTTTCTTATTCCTTTTATACTTTCTGTTTATATTATTTCTTTTTTCTCTCTTTTTTGGTTGTGTTGGGTTTTCATTGCTGTGTGTCAGTTCAGTTCAGTTCAGTCGCTCAGTCGTGTCCGACTCTTTGCGACCCCATGAATTACAGCACACCAGGCCTCCCTGTCCATCACCAACTCCCGAAGTCCACCCAAACCCATGTCCATCGAGTCGGTGATGCCATTCAACCATCTCATCCTCTGTCGTCCCCTTCTCCTCCTGCCCTCAATCTTTCCCAGCATCAGGGTCTTTTCAAATGAGTCAGCTCTTCGCATCAGGTGGCCAAAATATTGGAGTTTCAGCTTTAACATCAGTCCTTCCAATGAACACCCAGGACTGATCTCCTTTAGGATGGACTGGTTGGATCTCCTTGCAGTCCAAGGGACTCTCAAGAGTCTTCTCCAACACCACAGTTCAAAAGCATCAATTCTTCAGCGCTCAGCTTTCTTTATAGTCCAACTCTCACATCCATACATGAATACTGGAAAAACCATAGTCTTGACTAGATGGACCCTTGTTGGCAAAGTAATGTCTCTGCCTTTTAATATGCTGTCTAGGTTGGCCATAACTTTCCTTCCAAGGAGTAAGTGTCTTTTCATTTCATGGCTGCAATCACCATCTGCAGTGATTTTGAAGCCCAGAAAATTAAAGTCAGCCGCTGTTTCCACTGTTTCCCCATCTATTTGCCATGAAGTGATGGGACCAGATGCCATGATCTTAGTTTTCTGAATGTTGAGCTTTAAGCCAACTTTTTCACTCTCCTCTTTCACTTTCATCAAGAGGCTCTTTAGTTCTTCTTGACTTTCTGCCGTAAGGGTGGTGTCATCTGCATATCTGAGGTTATCGATATTTCTCCTGGCAATCTTGATTCCAGCTTGTGCTTCCTCCAGCCCAGCGTTTCTCATGATGTACTCTGCATATGAGTTAAATAAGCAGGGTGACAATATACAGCCTTGATGTACTCCTTTTCCTATTTGGAACCAGTCTGTTGTTCCATGTCCAGTGCTAACAGTTGCTTCCTGACGTGCATACAAGTTTCTCAAGAGGCAGGTCAGGTGGTCTGGTATGTCCATCTCTTTCAGAATTTTCCACAGTTTATTGTGATCCACACAGTCGAAGGCTTTGGCATAGTCAGTAAAGCAGAAATAGATGTTTTTCTGGAACTCTCCTGCTTTCTCGATGATTCTGTGGATGTTGGCAATTTGATCTCTGGTTCCTCTGCCTTTTCTAAAACCAGCTTGGACATCTGGAAGTTCGCGGTTCACGTATTGCTGCAGCCTGGCTTGGGGAGTTTTGCGCATCACTTTGCTGGCTGTGAGATGCGGGCAGTTGCGCGGTAGTTTGAGCGTGTGGGCTTTCTCTGTAGCATCACACAGGGGCTGCCGTAGTTGTGGTACCAGCCTTCTTGTTTCGACGTGTAGGCTTCTCCAGTTTCTGATTTCATCTTTGTAAATTCTTATTTCATACTTATATGTGACTTTCTCCCCTGTCCTTATTTCTCTTGCTTGGATTAACTGATGGATATATAGGTGTTTAAAGTAAACTTTACCCTTTTTATGTAAAAAAGAAAAAAAAAAGTTGAATGTAACTCTTAAATGTGCCAACTGGGGAAAGGTTACCAGAGGAACCTAATTTCATAACTCTGATGCTTTTTAAAAAACTAGGCCATCATGATAGAGTAGCACTTAGGAAACCAGAAGAAGTGCGAAGTCAGCATTTATTTTTAGCACATGTCATGTATACGATAATGATTGCTTCATGATTATTCTGACTTTGTCCAACCCCATTTTTTTGGCCGTGCAGCTTGAAGGATCTGTGTGGAATCTTAGATCCCCCACCAGGGATTGAACCCAGGTGCTTGGCTGTGAAAGTGCCAAGTCCTAACCACTGGACCACCAGGAAATTCCTTTTCTTTTTATGGTTCTATTTTATGGTACACATGAATCTAGTTCTAAAGCAGGGACACTTGTGAAACTTCTAGGTAGTGATTTTGTTTTTAGTTTGCATTGTTTTCACATTTTTGCTTTTTATCTTTACCAATTTCTCCATTTCCAAGAAGACAGAAACTTCAGACCTTAAAACAACACCCAAATGACTGAGCAAATGGCAACTCCTCTTACAAGTACATTGCTAATTTGACCATCAGTTAGCTAAAATATCAATAATAGGTGAAAATAAGAGAAAGATGTTAATGTGTATGACATCTCAGTGTTCTAATACTTATTGGTAATAATATGGTTCTCTCAATCCTAAGTAGTTCTTCTAAACCATTTTAGGGGGCTTCCTGGTGGCTCAGGGGCAAAAATTCTGCCTGTAATGCAGGAGATGTGGGTTCGATCTCTGGGTTGGGAAGACCCCCTGGGGGAGGACATGGCAACCTATTCCAGTTTTCTTGCCAGGAAAATCCCATAGACAGAGGAGCCTGGCAGGCTACAGTCTATGGGATCGCAGAGTCGGACATGGCTGAAGCGACTGGGCATACACAACCCTTTTAGGTTGTAGAGTGAGTGTGTTAACATAGATCTGTCACTTGTAGCAACAAAATAATAATGTGATTCAGAGGTGGGGGCCATTCCAGATTTTGTGGGGGCCTGATGCTTAGACAGTTTGGAGACTGTCTTTAAGAAAAATAATACTCAAAATTAGATGTGGGAGCTTGGAAAGGTCTGTGCAGGTGAGGAAACTGAGGCTTAACCTCGTTAACGGCACGGTCCGTCTGTCTTTGGCTCAGAGACCTTGAATTCAATGTGCAATCATGGCTGAAGATGTAGCAGGTTATTTATTGGGACCAAAAGAGATAGAGGCTGTTTTCTACAAAACTTGGCAGGGTGACTGTACAGGTTACTATACCTCTGTTAATATAACAGACATAGACAATTTTAGAATACACCTTAGCGACAGCAGTAAACATCAGGGATGATTATCCTTTCTAAACCTTGACTGATCTGCAAGATACATGGGGCAGCTGCCTCTGCCTCAGAGAGGGCTTGAAGAGGAAAGATACAGGCAGGACATCTGTGTGCTGAGTCATAAACTGGACAGAACAGCCTCCTCAGAGAGAACTTGAGTCTGGCTGAACTACAAACCAAGGGAGTATTAAACAGACCACTGCCCGGGGGGCTGTTCTCTGTTGGGCTTGTAGTGGGAAGACCTAAACAGATGTGCTCCAGTCTGTAAAGATTCCTGCCCCTGTTAAAAAAAAGCGACAACAAAACAGTGACTTGAGTTCTGGCTTCCTGGGAAATATGATTGAGCCTAGGTCAGTTAGTGACAAGTGCGTGTCCAGATTAATGGCAGATGGAGGCCGCTTATAGATTTTCCCATATCGATGTTCCATTTCTTCCTTCAGAGGTAGGAGAGATATTAGGAAGAACTGCTACTGGAGTAGGTCTTCTGTTTAGCAAGGAAAAACTAGGCTGATGTGGAGTTAATGGGGGAAGATCTTAATTAATATCTTTGAGGTTTGTGAAAGATCAAGTGTTGGACAGTGTAACATGGAATTTGGAAACTTAAGATATGAGGGAACATTTGGTTTCAGAGTCACAGGCTTGGTTTTTAAATCCTGGTTCTATTCCTCTTTCTCCCCATGGCCCTGGGCAAGTTAATCACTCTGAGTCTTAATTTCCTCATCTGCAAAATGGGGATAATAGACAGTACCTCCCAGGATTATGGGGATTCCGTCAGTGTGTGTGTCAAGGGTTTAGCACACAGTCTGGCATCAGGAAGCATTCAATAAATGTCACCTGTCTTTTAGTTCAGCAGAGAAGACAAAAATATCCATGGGAAGTGTAGGTGTGATTGGCTAGAGCCTCTAATTGAGAGACTAAAAGCTGAAAGCTGTGGAGACTTTTTTTTTTTGGCCACACCATGTACCGTGCAGCATGTGGGATCTTAATTCCTTGACCAGGGATTGAACCCGTGTCCCCTGAGTTGGGAGCATGGAGTCTTAACTGCTGGACTACCAGAGAAGTCCCTGTGAAGACTTTAAAGAAAAAAAAACAACCCTGAGGCATAATTAGCATACATTAAACTGTACAAATATCAGCTGTTCAACAAGGTGAATTTTTACATGTTTGTAGACCAATGTGACTACCCCCCAGATTCAACTAAAGATCGTATTCATCATCTCAAGGTTCTCGCAGGCCTCCCTGTAGGAGACATCACTCATCCCTCAGTCCCTGCTGTAACCTCTCATGATTTCTGTCATCATCATTTAGTTTTTCCCATTTATTGAAATTCACAAAAATGGAATCATACAGTTTGGGCTCTTTTGTATCACTTTTTTCACCCAGCATAATGTTTATGCAATTTCTCCTTGTTGTGGCATGAATCAGAAGGTTTTTATTAATTGCTGTGGACTGTTTCTTTATATGGGGCTTCCCACATGGCACTCGTGGTAAAGAACCCACTTGCCAATGCAGGAGACTTAAGGGATGCTGGCTGCATCCCTGAGTCGGGAAGATCCCCTGGAGGAGGGCACAGTAACCCACTCCAGTATTCTTGCCTGGAGAATCCCATGGACACAGGAGCCTGGCAGGCTGCAGTCCATAGGTTCACAGAGTCAGACATGACTGAAGTGACTTTGCACGCACACATTTCTTTACATACAAATACATATTAATTTGCTTACCTACTATTGTGTTGGTTGATATTTGAGTATTTTACACTTTTTAGCCATTAGGAATAAAGCTGCTATGACCATTGCTGTGAACCTATTTACTTGTTTTTCTTGTACACGCCTTGTAGCAGGATTGCCGGGTCACAGGGTAAGCAAGTGTGTTTTAACTGTTGAAAACTGCTAAGTGGTATTCCAAGATGGTTGTGCGCTCTCTGAGCTGGGTCTGAGTTCCATAACCTCTTCAGTGCTTGATATTTTGGGCTTTTTAAATTATAGCCATTGTGGAGGGTAAGTAGTAGTACATATCTCATTTTGGTTTTTTTAAAAACAGCATTTTGTTAAAAACAGCATTTTAAGTACTTTTCTCTCACTATGTAAAATGATGTGTGTGCTCAATTGCTCAGTTGTGTCTGACTCTGTGATGCCATGGGCTGTAGCCTGCCAGGATCCATGGGATTCTCTAAGCAAGAATATTGGAGTGGATTGCCATTTCCTCTTCTAGGGGATCTTCTCTACTCAGAGATTGAACCTGTGTTGTCAGGCAGGTTCTTTACCACTGAGCCACCTGGGAAGCCTATGTAAAATGATACATATGCTTAATTGAAAAAGTAGACATGGCAGATGTATAAATAAGAAAATTTAAAAAATCACCCACATGAAATCCTGTTACTCAGAAAAGACCTAGTATTTTGATGTCTTTCCTTGTAATTTTCCTCTATTCCTATTTATTTTTAAAAGTGTAGTTATTTTGTTTAGTTTTTTGGCCTCACCATATGGCAGGGTCCTAGTTCCCTGACCAGGGATCAAACCTGTGCCCGCTTTGTTGGAAGCGTGGAGTCTTAACCACTGGACCGCCAACGAAGTCCCCATGATTAGTTTATTAGATTTGGGATTGGACCCTGGTGTCTGTATTTTTCTGGAGGATGGTATGGCAGCCCACTCCAGTATTCTTGCCTGGAGAATCCCATGGACAGAGGAGCCTGGTAGGCTACAGTCCATAGGTCACAGGGAGTTGGACAGGACTGAAGTGACGGAGCACACACTCACATCTGTATTTTTATAGATACCAGAGATAGTCTAATGTGCAGCCAAGCTTGAGAACTACTGATTTAGTTCAATTTTTTTTTCCGTGGCCTTTCTGTGTATTTTAGTTCCTGGCCTGGCACTCTCTAATGACTGAATGAACAAATGAATGAGTGCTTTTGATTTAGATGAGGAAATAGATTCCCAGCTAAATTGACTTTTCAAATGAGTTTTTAGATACATTAAAAAAATATATATCTAGTATTCATTTTTAAAAAGTAAAGAGAATAGTATAATTAATCCCATTATACCCATCACCCAAATTCAATAAGGATTTGTTTCATCTATCTTTTTTTGTTCAGTTTTTCCTTTTTGGAAGGTTTTTTTTCATTAAAAGTTTAATGAGAAGTGCAGTATGTAAGCAATGTAGAAAATCAGAGAATACAGATAAACAATCAAAAACACCATATTCTCACCTTAAGTATTTTATCTTTTTTTGTAGAAGTATTTTAAAACTAATCTAGATACTATGTCATTTTACCTCTAAGTACCTTAGTATGCATGCACCTCAAAAACTTGACTTTTAAAAAACATAATCCAGGTACCATTATTATACTTAACTAAGTTGATAACAGTAAACTGGATTTTAAAAGGTACTTAAGAAGGAAAGCAGTTGTCGTCAGAAACACAAAGAATTTGCTGTGAAAAAGCACAGTCAAATCGCCTAAATTATGTGCTGGAAATTGTATTTTGACTAATGGCCCAGGAAATTTTTTGCACATGGTATGCCTCAAGCTTAGCCTTGTCATATTACAGGTAAGTTACTTTGAAAAATGGTGACAAAAAGTGGACTAGAAACCTGTGCAGTTGTGTGACTTCATAGTTGGTGAACTGGTTAGCGTGTTAATTAATATCTGTGATGATGAATGAACTGGAGAAGCACGAGGACAGAGCTCAGTGGTCTTCGGGAACGCTTGGCCTTGGCCTGCTAGCATTGCATCAGGAGCTTGAACTGCGCCTAAGTGACTAAACATGGGTCTTATCTCTCTGGAGCTTGGCACTGAATAGTTCTGCTCTTTAATCCCAGCAGCTCCCACCCACCCCACTCCCCAAACCCAATGGCATGCAGTTAATTTTTACAGCTACTTTACCTTGGTCTCTTTAATCAAGCAGATTGCATTTATGGATCAGAAAGGATATTGGGGCAGGGGAGGGAAGAATATAGGGCTGGTTTCCTTGCCGAGACCAGAGCCCTTCAGAGGAGCTCCTCATAGCAGGAAAACAACCTTATTACCAGGATTTGGTACTGAGACAGATAGACTCCTTCCTGCCCAATTGCTTAATAATTGGGTAGAGGGGCTATAGAATAAAGGGCTTCCCCAGTAGCTCAGTGGTAAAAACCTGCCTGCAATTCAGGAGATGTGGGTTTGCTACCTGGGTCAGGAAGATCCCCTGGAGAAGGGAGTGGCAACTCACTCCAGTATTGTTGCCAGGAAAATCCCATAGATAGAGGAGCCTGGTGGGCTGTAGGCTTGCAAAGAGTCAGACATGGCTGAACGACTGAATACACACACACACACACACACACACACACTTACACAGTAAACTTTTTTTAAAGGGAAGTAGTATTTACTTAATCCTGTAATAGATAAATCATGAAAACAGAGGATTAACAGATACTGTCTCCTCCGATTCCTTTTTACCCATAGTTGTGAAAACACTTAACATAAGATCTACCTTATTTACAAAATTTAAAGTGTACGATACAGTATTGTTAACGATAGGCCATACTGTACAGCAGGTCTCAAGTATGACTTTTTTTAAAAAAATTGAAGCATACTATACGCAGACAAGGGTGCAGAATTCTAACTGTACAGCTTGATGTATTTCTCAGAGTAAATGTATCCATGAACCTTTCATCTAGATCAAGAAACGGAACATTACCTCTGCCCCAGAAAGTCCTCCTGTTGCCCTCTCTAAGTCCCTACAGGATGAGGAATTTTTTGTTTTTATTAATTCCAAACTAGATTTAATTTTTAAATTTCCTGTGGAAATAGTGCTAAAGGAAATTTCTATTTCATGGTTCAGTTCAGTTCAATCGCTCAGTTGTGTCCATCTCTTTGTGACCCCATGGACTGCAGCACGTCAGGCTTCCCTGTCCATCACCAACTCCTGGAGCTTGCTCAAACTCATGTCCATTGAGTCTGTGATGCCATCCAACCATCTCATCCTCTGTCGTCCCCTTCTCCTCCTGCCTTCAGTCTTTCCCAGCATCAGAGTCTTTTTCAATGAGTCAGTTCTTCGTATCAGGTGGCCAAAGTATTGGAGGCCAAAGTACTCCAAGTACCAGTTTCATGGTACTGGTACTGCATGATCTGTGATCACGTATATTTTGAGTTAAGTATACTTTGCTTGTGTAGGATTCCAGCTCAAACAGACTAATTCACACAAAGTTTCCATGAGAGAGTGTTTTAAACTCCGAGCTTCTGACGTTTGGAATACAGCCCATTGGTAGGTTAAGGATCAGTTTCTATACATAAGCAGTTTATATCCACTTCTGGTGTGTAGTGGGACCCTGATTTTCTGTAGTAATCGCTGACCCAGAAAACATACTTAATAGCTGCAAGATGGAAAAACGAGCATGACTTAATAAATGGGCAGTTATTCCAAGGGTTCACTCAGCTAATTTAGAGTTAATTATATTTGAGATGGTTTTAACTTAAGCCTCCATTTTTTTTAACAGGCCTTTCATAGCTGGTATTATCTATGTACCAATGACTTGCTAAAGGCAGGGGGCACGGGAAGCTTGTGCAATTCATCTCTTGCATTAGATGGAGATAGTTGTTCTAATTTTATCTTCATCCCAAGCATGAACCTTGTTGGGTTGGCTGAAGCATTTAGTGTAAGGACAAAGTTCAAATGTTTGTGGCTTTCCTTTTTTGAAGTTAGCTTGTGAAACAAAAGGAAATAGCTCCTAGAATCAGGGTTTTACCGATTTAAGAATTGTGGGTCACTCTGAAGGATCAGAAAGAATTAATTTATTAACAATAGCGAGGTTTCCTTAATGACAATAAAAACCCAGTATTGAAACATGTGTGCTAGTTTGATATGTATTTATATTGCCCTGCCAACCCCTGAAACTACTACTCTGATTTGATGTTTATTATTTTTATGCATATTTTCATACTTCCCCTGTACATGTGAAGTGAAGTGAAGTGAAGTGAAAGTCGCTCAGTCGTGTCTGACTCTTTGTGACCCCAAGGAATTCTCCAGGCCAGAATACTGGAGTGAGTAGCCATTCCCTTCTCCAGGGGATCTTCCCAACCCAGGGATCATACCCAGGTCTCCCACATTTCAGGCAGATTCTTTACCAACTTAGACACCAGGGAAGCCCCCCCATACATGTATGTATTCTTAAATAATATAGTATCTATTGTTTTTCATTAGTCAGTTCAGTTCAATTCAGTCACTCAGTCGTGTCTGACTCTTTGCGACCCCATGAACTGCAGCATGCCAGGCCTCCCTGTCCATCACCAACTCCCAGAGTTTACCCAAACTCATGTCCATTGAGTTGGTGATGCTATCCAACCATCTCATCCTCTGTCATCCCCTTTTCCTCCTGCCTTCAATCTTTCCCAACATCAGGGTCTTTTCAAATGAGTCAGCTCTTCGCATCAGGTGGCCAAAATATTGGAGTTTCAGCTTTAACATCAGTCCTTCCAATGAACACCCAGGACTGATTTCCTTTAGGATGGACTGGTTGGATCTCCTTGCAGTCCAAGGGACTCTCAAGAGTCTTCTCCAACACCACATTCAAAAGCATCAATTATTCTGAGCTCAGCTTTCTTTATAGTCCAACTCTCACATCCATACATGACTACTGGAAAAACCATACCCTTGACTAGATGAAACTTTGTTGACAAAGTAATGTCTCTGCTTTTTAATATGCTGTCTAGGTTGGTCATAACTTTCAATCCAAGGAGTAAGTGTCTTAATTTCATGGCTGCAGTCACCATCTGCAGTGATTTTTGAGCCCAAAAAAAGACAGTCAGCCGCTATTTCCACTGTTTCCCCATCTATTTGCCATGGAGTGATGAGACCGGATGCCATGATCTTAGTTTTCTGAATGTTGAGCTTTAAGCCAACTCTTTCACTCTCTTTCACTTTCATCAAGAGGCTCTTTAGTTCTAAAGAGGAACTTTAGTTCTTCTTCATTGTTTTGCATTAAGCAAACTCTAAAAATATCGCCTTTCATGTATTCCACTGAATTATCTGTTTCTTCTGATGTTTGCAAATTATCTAAGTCTGTATATGTTTAGTTAATTTTAAAAATTATTTATTTGCTTATTTCATTTTGGCTGTGCTGGCTCTTCGTTGCTGCGCAGTCTTTTCCCTGGTTGCAGGAGCGGGGGCTACACTCCAGATGCAGTGTGTGGGCTTCTCCTGAGGAATACAGCCTCTAGGGCACGCAGGCTTTGGTGGTTTGCGCGTGGGTTCAGTAGTTGCAGCTCCAGGGCTCTAGAGCACAGGCTGAATAGTTGTGTAACAAGGACTTAGTTGCTCCTTGTCAGTGAGATCGTCCTGGCCCAGGTATCAAACCTGTGTCTCCTGCGTTGGAAGGCGAATTCTTTACCACTACCACCTGGGAAGTCCTCTGAAAAAGCTTATTTTTAGAAGGGCTGGTGGCTCAGATAGTCAAGAATCCGCCTGCAGTGTGGAGACCTGGGTTCGATCCCTGGATCTGGAAGATCCCCTGGAGAAGGAAAAAGCAATCTGCTCCAGCATTCTTGCCTGGAGAATCCCCATGGACAGAGAAGCCTGGTGGGCTACAGTCCGTGGGGTAGCAAAGAGTCAGAAATGACTGAGCGACTAGGCACACACACATTCCTGACTCCAGTGTGTTTCATCCAGCGATTTCCCAAGTAACTGTTCATCTCTCCCCTCTAGACTTAAAAGACAAACAAACTGTACATTGGTAAATAATGAAACTCTTGTACTGCTAAATATTGGCCACATTGGATAGAGTCACCTGCCCTGAGTGGTACTGCAGTACCTACGGAACGCAAGGGTAATTCAGTAGAATGCTGGTTCATTCTCTGAAACCCTTTGAAGAGATGAAGCAAAATTAAACTACTGGGACTGCACAACTGAAGAAGATAATCTAATGATCATTCAAGAACTTACTTTAGTGCTCTCATTCTTAAGGTGGTTAGGTGTTAGCTTTGCTTTAGGCAAAAATGAAAGAAAAACCACCACAGATCCCAAAAGTAAAATCAGAAAACTTGAGTAAGGTTTAGTAAGTAAGTGTAAGGATTCTAAACACTTTCCCAATCGCTCTCCATCACCATTTTATAAAGAAGGACACCAAGTTAGGTGACTTACCAGTTATACCTGGACATAGAGCTGCCTGGTGGTTGTCCTAAAAGAACCTGACTTTGGACTTCACATCCTCTTTATTTTCTACTCCATTATGCTGCAGTTCTTAAAAAAAAAAGAAAATGGTATATTATAGCTTGTTCTTTAGATGCACGTCCAAGTTCTCCAGCAGGTAGATAACATAGTTCCCTCCACTGTCCTCACTGATTTCCTAGGAAATGGAAAAGTGAGGAAATCAGAGGCAATCTTCTTTCAGGGAATTTAACATCTTAATTCTTGACTTTTCTAATTAAAGTTGGACGTGAATTTGTTTGTGATATGCCCCATAGGGACAGATGGATAGCCATGTCACTGTGTATGCAGCTACTTTTATTCTTTGAAGATCTTCTCATTTATTATTTTTATTATGTGGTTAGAACTGGATGGTATTAGTCGTTTTTCAATTTAACAAACTTATGCTACTTTGAAAAGTCTTTGAATTATTTTCTTTAAATACAATAAAGTACAATAAACAGTATAAAGAGGAAAACCTAACAGCTGAGAGTAACCTCTTAATTTTTTTCTTCTTGACATTTTTACTGTATATATATTTCATAGAATTGAGTGAACCAGAGTTTTAGATCCTGACTTTTTCACTTAACATTATAGTTTTTTTCTTTTAATGGATGTACTATATTGTGTTGTCTGGATCGATTATAATGGAAAATGCTACAGTAAACACTCTTGCCTGCATTTCTGATTATTTTCTTATGACAGTTTCCTAGAATTGGAATTATAATCATCAGCAAAACTACTTTTAGTCTCTTTATGCCAAACAGATTTTGACAAGATTGCTCCTTAACTGACTGCCTGAAACCAAGCATTCAGAGTTAAACAGCACAAGCGTAGGACAGACTGACATCAGTGCCTCTCTCGCATGATTTACTGAAAATAATACAGTTCCAAACTCGTACAAATTGAGTATGAGAAGACCTGTGTCATTTCCTTCTTTGAATTTTATCATTAAACAAACATGCTGTTGATTTGATCATGTGAAAAGGCCACTGTGTCTGATTCACATTTCTTTGATGACTAAAAAAGGCATTGAATATTTATTAACTATTTATGTTGTTTCTGTGAATTCAGTTCATAAAGTTTGCTTATTTTTTTTTTCAGGAGCCTGTGTTTTTCTTATTAAATAATTTTTACAAATTAAAAACATCAACCTTTTGCTATTTGTGAAAAATACCTTTTGCCATTTTGCTTACTTTCTGGCTTTATAGCTTTTTACTTTTCTGGCTTTATAGGGGAAAATATAAACCTTTGTTTCTACATGATCTAGGTCTATACTTGGGAGAGAGTTTGTTTCTGTGAGTTCTTTTGCTGATGATACATAGGGATGAATGCAAGCAAGAGAGTTATTACTGAGGACGAGATTCCTCTGTAATGAATTGAAATCATCGGATAGAAGCCATTTCATGCAGACTCAGTGATTTTACCCCTTTTCTCACTGCAGTTGCTCGTCTTTTATTTCTGAAATCTGCTTCATGTTACCCATTAGATGTATTTGTCTTCTGCATAAAGTAGTCTCTTTGATCAGTTGTTCTTATGTCCTATGGCATTTTCTCATATCCTGATGCTTTCTTTTAAGGTATTATCCAAAGAGATGAGTCACCCATGGAAAAAGGGCTGTCTGGTCTGCGAGGAAGGGACTTTGAGCTGTCTGACGTGTTTTATTTCTCCAAGAAGGGGTTGGAAGCCATTGTGGAAGACGAAGTGACCCAGAGGTTCTCCTCAGAGGAGCTAGTGTCATGGAATCTCCTCACAAGGACCAATGTAAATTTCCAGTACATCAGTCCGCGGCTCACCATGGTGTGGGTGCTGGGCGTCATTGTGCGCTACTGTGTTCTGCTGCCTCTGAGGTACGTCTCCACGCCAGTAACTTGATGATGGTACAACTGGAGCAGCTTTCATTTTATGTACTTAAGATTTTTTTTTGAGGTGTACCATTTTAAAGTCTTTATGGAGTTTGTCACGTTATTGCTTCTACTTTATGGGCTTTTTTTTTTTTTTTCCTTGCCATGGGGCATGTGGGATATTAGCTTCCTGACCAGGGATTGAACCTGCACACCATGCATGGGAAGGCGAAGTCTTAACTGCTGGACCACCAGGGAACTCCCCCAGCTTTCTTTTTAAATTATGTATGTAGTGATCACATGAGGGTATTAATGGCAGTAATCCCACCCCTTCCCGTTTATTAGTAGAAAACATCATTGAATGTGACCTCTACAAAGACATATTATCTCTTCTCTTGTATCTTCCCCAAATGAAAGTATGTATTCAGAATCCAGTATATATCCATCTGGATCCATGTTGCTTTCTTAGTCATAGATAATTTGAGGATGGATTTTCATTGTTGTTGAGTCGCAAAGTAGTGTCTGACTCTTTGCGATCCCGTGGACTGTAGCCTGCCAGGCTTCTCTGTCCCTGGGATTTCCCAGGCAAGATTACCGGAGTAGGTTGTCATTTCCTCCTCCAGGGGATCTTCCCGACCCAGGGATCGAACCCATGTCTCCTGCATTAGCAGGTGGATTCTTTACCACTGAGCCACCCGGGAAGGCCTGGGGACGGATAGAAAAGGGAAGTTAGAAAAAAGAAGGGAAAGTATGTACAGTTTCATGTCCACCAGAGTGTCATCCAAACTGTGACTGCCTCTCTTCACTGGTCTGTAGCAGCTCATAACTGCACAGGAGAGAAAAAATTCCCGAGAGTGGTTACCACACAGGAGAGAGATATATGGGAGGGTGAATTTGTTCCACCTCGTTCCGTTATGATCTCTCTCTTTTGTATTAAAAGTCGCCCAGTTAGGTCCCCTTTGTTCTAAGTGAGGGTGCCTCCTCTTGAGGAGTTAGCCTCAAAGCCCAGTTTACTGCAGCCACAGTGTGGAGTGTAAGTAGAAAAAGTGATGAAGCAAGACAAGCCGGGCGGCGGGAGCAAGTGGCTGAGGTCTCTTTAGAATGACGGTGGCAGGTGGAAACGTGGCTGCCAGGCATGACATGGTCGTTGGTGGTCTTGCTTCATTCCCCTGGGTGTGGCCTTGGTGTACTCTCAATGGGGCTTTCCAGGGAGTTGCTACCAGCCAACTACAATTGGCACGTGAGTTGAAATGTCTTGACCACCCCTAGGGTGGCCTATCCTTGCCTCACTCAGATTTATTACAAGGAAAGAGGTTGCTTAAGTGTAGGCAAAGGCACATCTCTACCAAGCTGTTTCTCTTTTCTTGCCCTCTTGTTGCCAGTGTCTAGATGGTGGGGGTAGGAGGGAGAGGAGGGGAGAGAAAAAAAATTAGATGGTGGGGGTATCTTTGGGGAATCATTTCAGCTGTGATAACAGAGTGAAATTCGGACATACTTGCTTGAACATTAATTCAGTGTTCCCAGAGTGGGGTTCATGTTCTCTGGGGACACAGAAGATTGTCCTTTGGTGGGTAAAAAGGAAATGGTTCTGCTTTGAGTTTCCCTGGTGGCTCAGTGGTGAAGAATCCACCTGCTTGTGCAGGAGACACAGGTTCGATCCCTGAGCCAGGAGGATCCCACATGCTTCGGGGAAACTAAGCCCTTGAGCCACAGCTATTGAGCCTGTGCTCTAGAGCCGGGGACCTGCATCTGCTTAGCCCATATGCGGCAACAGCAAAAGCCTACCTACATGCACCCTGGAGCCCATGTTCCGCAAGAAGAGAAGCTACTGCAGTGAGGAGCCCGTGTACCACAACTATGGTAAACCCGCGCATCAAAGAAGACCCAGCACAACCAAAAAAAAAATAGTTCAACTTTTATTTATTGGAAGTTTCTAGTCTGTTTATAATTAGCACCTTCCATTGATATTATTTTATTTTTATAAAGAAATGAAATTTCAGTAAAGTTGAATAATACATAGACGAGCTCTTACATCGTCACTTGCTCCATCGGTCAGACACTGTATCCAAGGCAACCTGAAGAAAGAGTGAGGATTTTACAGTCCAGGGTGCTTGAGATGCTCTCCTCTGTTGGTTAGCTTCCACTTGCTGGAGGTGCCCACCAAATAGTGATATGATTCTGTTACCTGGTTTAAATTTACACTCATAAAATAGGTACATGACATAAAAGATTCTTGCAAATAAACCACAGATTTAGGATAATCCAGTAACGTAAGCACCCAAGAAAAGAAGAAAATGGCAGAATTGAAGCTCCTCCTCTTAGTACCTACTCTTCATGTGAAAGAATTACTTTGTAAGTACTTTTTAGAAGAAGCAGTTTGAACAACTTGTGGGCATTGGGGGAAGGAGAGAGTGGGACAAATTGAGAGCAACATTGACATAGTTTATAAAATGGAAAGCTAGTGGGAAGCTGCTCGTAGCCCAGGGAGCTCAGCTTGCTGCTCTGTGATGACCTAGAGGGGTGGGATGGGGGCGGGGGGCTGGGAGAGGCTCAAGAGAGGATATATGGATACTTAGAGCTGATTCACATTGTTGTATAGCAGAGACCAATGCATCATTGTAAAGCAATTATACTCCAATTTAAAAAAAAAAAGTAGTTTCTACAAAGTGAGCATTTAAAACACAGATGGTGCTAAAATTGATTGCGTTGATGGTGGTATAACTCTGTGAATGTGCCAAAAACCACTGAATTGCCACTTTAAAGTAGGTGAATTGTATGACATGTGAATTTTATCTCACTAAAGTTCTTTAGCAAAACAGATTGTGCCAGAAACCTTGTGTCATCTGTGAGAACTCTCATGTTGGCTCACTGACACTGGAAAACAGAATTTTCCGTTAATTTAGCAAATTAAAATGTTCAATAGTTTTGAACCCAGCTGTGAAGCATGTTAAAATATATGACCTCTTCTGATTTAATGTGTAGGAGCAAATGATTCATTATGCAAGATGGCAATATTTTAAAACTTGTAAAGGGGGCTCCGCCGCGCCGCGCTGGGCGCTCGGTCTGTCTCAGCGGTGCGGAGCGAGCCAGGCCTCCCGCCGCCGCGGCTGTATAGGGGTGTGCAGCCCCGGGCCAGGCCCCGGCCGGGGCAGGAGCGCAGACTAATCACTGGGCAAAAAGAGACGTCTCTTCTAATCACTGCCTGGAAGTGAAGGCCTGGCTGTCAGTCTTTTGAGAAAGCACAGTGGTTGCAGGCTGTGAACTACAAAAACACTGAGGAATATGAAGTTTGTGGTGACATGAGGACCTCAAGGGGATAGGTGGACATGCAGAGATCGGGGAGAAAGAAGGAGCAGCTGGCTCAAAGACCCCAACATGCACAACCTCTGTTATGCACCTTAAGCCATACTGGAAATTCCAGAAGAAAGGGCAACCTCTGGAAATCGGCACGCAAACTCTGAGAACTCCTATGAGCCACCAACGGGCTATCAGCGATGAAGAATGCAAAGCTAGCTGTATGAAATCAAGTGTCTTTCCTTCAGCTTCTCTTGGTAAAGCATCATCTCGAAAGCCTTTTGGAATCCTTTCTCCAAATGTTCTGTGCAGCATGAGTGGGAAGAGTCCTGAAGAGAGCAGCTTGAATGTTAAAACCAAGAAGAATGTACCATCTGCAACAATCCACCAGGGTGAAGAAGGGGAAGGGCCACTCGATATCTGGGCTGTTGTGAAACCGGGAAATACCAAGGAAAAGATAGCATTCTTTGCAGCCCACCAGTGCAGTAATAGAATAGGATCTATGAAAATAAAAAGCTCCTGGGATATTGATGGGAGAGCTACTAAAAGAAGGAAAAAATCAGGGGATCTTAAAAAAGCCAAGATACAGTTAGAAAGGATGAAGGAGGTCAACAGCAGATGCTACCAGCCTGAGCCTTTTGCATGTGGCATCGAGCACTGTTCTGTGCATTACGTGAGTGACGGCGGGGACGGCATGTATGCCGGGAGGCCTCTGTCGGTCATACAGATGGTGGCCTTCCTTGAGCAAAGAGCCAGCGCTCTGCTAGCCAGTTGTGCGAAAAACTGCACTCACTCACCTGCTGTGGTGCGGTTTTCCGGGCAATCCAGAGGTGGACCTCCAGCCCCCGAGCCTTTGTCCGCCCCAGGAGCATGTGAAGAACCTGCAGAAAGGAGAAATCCTGAGGTTGGTGAACCACAGGGCGAGCCCGTCCGTGTCCTCGACATGGTAGCCAGGCTGGAGTCCGAGTGCCTGAAGCGGCAGAGCTAGCGGGAGCCCGGGAGCCTCTCGAGGAATAACAGCTTTCGCCGCAATGTGGGCCGCGTGCTGCTTGTGAATGGCACCCAGGCTGAGGAAAGCAAAGCAGAGAAAGGCGCCTTGGAGGTTCCTGACACTCAGGTGAAAACTGTGGGGTCTGTATCTGTGGGCTGCAGCCCCTTAAGAGCTGACCGTTGTTCTCCTCAGGGGGACCAGGCCTGGGACGGTGCGCCTCGAGGCTGTCCCTCGTTGCCGGCAGGCCTGAGTTTGCACACGGACAGTGCAGAATTAGAGCCAGATCAGCAGACTGCCATGAAAAGCAGCAACAGGCATGATGTGGAAATGACAGAGGAACTTGTTGGCCCACCTTTTCCTCCTCGCACCTGTCCCCAAGCCATTGAATTGCCCACAGATGCTGTTGATGGCATTAGTGAAGAGCTTGTGCCACTTGCTAACCAAAATCCTGATCAGCGCAAAAAAGAATCTTTGTGCATTAGTATCACTGTGTCCAAGGTGGAGAAAGACCAGCCTTCCAGATCGGAGTCTTGTGAAGACCCACTTCCAGGGATGTTGTTTTTTTTGCCATCTGGTCAGCACCAGTCAGGCCATTCCCAGTCAAATGAAGCCACAACAGAAGAGTCTTCCGAGGCCAGTCAGCTTGAAGAGGTTGCTGAAGGTGACAGTGCACCTGAGGAGAAAAGCGCCTCAGCTGATGCATTTGTCCCGCTGGCGTCTCCTGTGGAAAGTACATTACCAGTGCTCGAGGCATCCAGCTGGAAGAAGCAGGTGTCACATGACTTTCTGGAGACCAGGTTTAAGATCCAACAGCTTTTAGAGCCTCAGCAGTATATGGCTTTTCTGCCCCACCACATCATGGTGAAAATCTTCAGGTTACTTCCTACTAAGAGTTTAGTGGCTCTTAAGTGTACCTGCTGCTGTTTCAAGTTTATCATTGAATATTACAATATCAGGCCGGCAGACTCTCGCTGGGTGCGGGATCCACGCTACAGAGAGGACCCATGCAAGCAGTGCAAGAAGAAGTACGTGAGAGGGGATGTGTCTCTGTGCCGGTGGCACCCCAAGCCCTACTGCCAGGCGCTGCCCTACGGCCCGGGCTACTGGATGTGTTGCCACCGGTCTCAGAAGGGCTTCCCTGGCTGTAAGCTGGGGCTCCATGACAATCACTGGGTCCCTGCCTGCCACAGCTTTAATCGGGCAATCCATAAGAAAGCAAAAGGGACTGAAGCTGAGGAGGAGTACTGAAGTGTATGTGCGAGGCAACAGACCAATTTCAGAAACTGCAAACACCACCTAGATACACCATTTCAGTGAGTGTTGCCTCTCAGTCATCACTCCAGGAGAATCTCTGCTACTCCATCAGGACCGCCATTGCTCAGGCATCTTAAATCTCTGAATTTATGATCTGTATAAGAAAACTGGTCTCATCATTTTATAGTGGTGCCTCACGTTTGATTCAGGGTTGTATCCCACCGTTTGATTCACCTGTCTGTGAATAACTGTGCCTGTTTTCCCAAATCAAATCCTTGAGGACGAAGACTTGCCACCATCAAGAACATTCAGCAGAGTTCATCACAGACTATGCAGGCAATCCCCGAAAAGGGGTTCCGGGAATGTTTTGAGCACTGGCCCCATATTTGAAATAAGTGAATAGTGTCCTATGAAAGGAATAGCAGTACTCTTGGATGAAAAGTATGCTTACAAAGGAAAAGTCAGGCACCTTACTTAGACCTTGTATGCTTGATCTGTGAGGTTGATGTTTGTGAGTGGAGACAGATTTCATGGCCTGTGGTGTTTACAGTGTATATAATGGTTATGTTTTCCTAGGGCTATGAAAGTGCACATTCAACCCGCGCGCCTTTGCTTTAGATAAGTGCTTTGGCCCCTCTGTAAATAACACAATTAAAATTCAGTTGTAAATAGTGGATGCTGACTGAACATAATCACCACAATGCAGCTAGGATAGCGTTGCAGCTACAATCGTGTGGGTTGTTTTGGTTTTTTTGGGGTTGGGGGGGGTCTCATCTCAAATTTGTACATCCTGTGTAAAATATGAATGTTTCCCAAATAAACTATGAATGTTTTCTGTATAATATATGAATGTTTCTGAGAAGAAACTCTAAATAGTTAAGAGGTTAACCTGTTGAAAGGATACCAAATAATGGTTTAACTGGACAACCTTAAAAATTAGCATAGAGAACAATCCTTTGTTATATTTTAGTGATTCACCAAGAATGAGAGAATATTATATAGTCAGATTATAACATTTTTGTCTATTTTATTCTTTCTGTCTGGTTACAAATTTTTTTTAACTTCAATAAAAACATGCATCTTAAGTGGAAAAAAAAAAAATAAAACTTGTATAACTGATGGATGAGATTAAGCAGTCCTTTAGTTATTGCATTAGTGGCTGACTTGAAAATATGGTGTCCAAAGAAAATGAAACAGACCTTCAAACTGCAGTCTTAAAAGGTATTAAACCAAGACTTTAGCAAGGTTTAAAACCTTAACAAAGAATTTATAAGGAAGCCCTATTTATCTTGAAAGATTTAAAATCTCAGCTTTTTCTTTTTGAGTAATTCTATTTACATTTCTAAAAACAACTATTTTCTTATTGAAGCGATTGGCCCAGATATTAAAAGCACTTTTTAAAAATTAGGAAGTGTCTGTTGAGATGAGAGGTCCTGTCTGCCACTCTGTTTACTAACTTCTGAGCTATTTAGAACTTCACGAGGGTACAGCAGTTAAATTTACATGGAAAAATATAATGTGCTGTTTTTATTATGAAGGAACCTTTAGCTAAAACTTCCTTGCCATTTGCTATACATTTTAAATTTCTTTGAGGAAAATTGGAATTTTTCCCTTTTGTCCCCATGATTAAAATTTACCCTGATGCTGGGAAAGATTGAAGGCAGGAGGAGAAGGGGACAACAGAGGATGAGATGGTTGGATGGCATCACCGACTCAATGGACATGAGTTTGAGTAAACTCCACAAGTTGGTGATGGACAGGGAGGCCTGGCGTGCTGTGGTCCATAGGGTCGCAAAGAGTTGGATAACACTGAGCGACTGAACTGAACTTAGAAAATACAGGAAAACAAGTTATTTTTAGAACTTTGCAAGGTATTTTCTTTTATAGCCTCACCAGGCCACATCAGGCCACACCAGAATAACTACTTTCAACCCCAAACGTCTCCTTTCTACATTATGTGAAAGGAAAAAAAGTGAAAGTGTTAGTCACTCAGTCCTGTCCGACTCTCCACCACCCCTGGACTGTAGCCCACCAGGCTCCTCTGTCCACCGGGATTGTCCAGGCAATAATACTGGAGTGGGTTGCCATTCCCTTCTCGAGGGGATCTTCCTGACTCAGGGATTGAACCTGGGCCTCCTGCATTGCAGGCAGATTCTTTACCATCTGAGCCACCAGGGAAGCTTTATATATTGTACAAGAAGTTAATGAGTGACATATGTACACCATGTGTAAACTAGATACTAGTGGGAAGAACAGGGAACTCAGCTCAGTGCTTTGTGATGACCTCGAGAGGTGGGAGGAAGGCTCAAGAGGAAGGGGGGATACATGTATACTTAGAGCTGATTCACTTTGTTATAGAGCAGAAATGAACAGAACATTGTAAAACAATTATACGCTAATAAAAACATTTAAAATTTAAATATGAATATATATTTTTTAATTAAAAAATACTTCGGAAAAGCAGAAGAGCAAGATTTTATTCTCTTCACTAGCCAGATTAACCCTTTGATAATTGCATAGACTGAATGTGGCAGTTTTCCAGGTCTGCTCTATACATCTGTAAGCTGGTTATGCACTTGCTGTTATTTTGAAAATGGTGTCAAACCCTGCACAGTATTTTGAAAGTTATGCTGCTTTTTTTCTCTCAAAATATACCAAGAACCGTTCTTCTGTGTCAGAATCTATAGGTTTGCGTGATTCTTTGAATGCATCATATTCTGTAGCGTGGATGCTCCACAGGTTACTTGTGGTTTTGTTATTCATGAATTTTATGTTCCTTCTCTTTTCCCCCTGCTGTTCAACTAGCTTTTGCATTACCTTTTCTTTTCTCTTTCAGGCTTACCTTGGCTTTCATTGGGATCAGTTTGTTTGTTATAGGAACCACCCTGGTTGGACAGCTGCCAAGAAGCAGGTGAAATATTTTTTTTCCTCCCAGCCATTTAATAGGATTGTCCCTTTACTTTCTTTTTAAATTTTTTTAAGAAAAGTTTTCTGGCCATGCTGTGTGGCATGGGGGGTCTTAGTTCCCTGACCAGGGATTGAACCTGTGCCCCTGCCTTGAAAGTGTGGTGTCTTAACCGCTGGACCACCAGGGAAGTCCTGGATTGTTCCTTTTCTTAGCTGTGTCCACAAAGAGAATATTTGTGTGATTCCCGTGTACTGCCTCAAATTTATGGCCTTAGCACATGTATTAAAATGCTGCTCATTTCATCTTCAGAGTCTCTTAAGTGATTTTCCATCATGCTTTCATTTAAATTGACTGAAGTTGCTCTTACAAAAGAGAAAATGAAGAGGAGGAGGGAGGAAATGGACTGAGCGATTCAAGGAACACAAGAGACTCTTGTAGGATCGTCAAGCTTGTGAGGCCAAGACCACAGATGCCTCAGCTTATCTTGGTCAAGGATTTGTCATGATGGGAACCATTTTCCAGTAGAGTTTTGTCCTAAATGCCTCAGTGGGCAGAGAAGGCAATGGCAACCCACTCCAGTACTCTTGCCTGGAAAATCCCATGGACAGAGGAGCCTGGTGGGCTGCAGTCCATGGGGTCACTGAGTCTGACACGACTGAGCGACTTCACTTTCCCTTTTCACTTCCATGCATTGGAGAAGGAAATGGCAACCCACTCCAGTGTTCTTGCCTGGACAATCCCAGGGACGGGGGAGCCTGGTGGGCTGCCGTCTGTGGGGTCGCACAGAGTCGGACACGACTGAAGCGACTTAGCAGCAGCAGCAGCAGCCTCAGTGGGACCTTGAGAATTGAACTGTGCTCATATTTCAGAACATAGTATGTTGCTGGGAAGGAACACCCTGGAGCTTTGATTGTGTTGTTTCATAGGAGAGCCCAGAGCTGTACAATAAAACGTTTTGTCTCCTTTAGCCTCAAAAACCTGCTGAGTGAAGTGGTCCACCTGACTTGCTGCCGCATCTGTGTCCGTGCCCTCTCCGGATCCATTCGCTATCATAACAGGTGAGTGTGTACCGCTTTCATAGCTGCTTTCTCAGGTCAGGTCAGTGTGATTGACAGGAGTGGGTGGGGGAAAACAAGGGAAGTAAGAGTCCTTCCGGAGCGTCACAGACATAACAATGCACCTGAACACTTTGAGAAGCAATCCAGGGACTTCCCTGGTGGTCCAGTGGTTAAGAATCCACCTTCTAATGCATGGGCGTGGCTTCAGTCTCTGAACTAAGATCTCACATCCTACAGGGCAACCAAGCCCGCACACCACAGCTAGAGAAGCCCTAGTGCTGCAACAAAGACCCAGCACAGTGAGCACCCCCCACCCAAAGAAGCAATCCATTTGCAGAAGGAGCATGACCATAAACATGTCATGACACCTAATAATTGGGCATTTATGGTGTGCAGGCCTGGCCTGTGATTCTTTCTCCTAGGTCGTCTCTGAGAGAAGGTGCTAGTATACCGTTTTACAGGTGAAGAAGTGGAAGTTCCAGGATTGGTTGTCTAGGGTCACGTGCCTAGTAAATGTCAGAGTCAGGTTTGGAATGGGGTTAATTAAAATTTTTTTAAAAATGGTGAAGGTGATAGGGCTGTAGAATGGTGGAAAGAGGGCTAGACTTGGAATTCTGAGGCTGGTTTTTAGTCTCAGCCTTGCCAGCTTCTAAAATCCCAGCACTGAGCTGAAAATAGAACCTAGCTTTTTGCTTCCCTCACGCCTTCATCAGGGGGGAGAAAGGTGGTAAATGAAGTCATTAACCACCTGAAGTTTGTTTTGATTGTTTTTGAATTGCTTTTCTGTAAATTCAGTTTTTTTATACTTAATATCATTAGTTTAAAAATTCTAGGACAAACATCTTTTTTCTACTGACTAGATCTTTTTTTTAAATTAAAAAAGATTTTATCTTTTAAAGGTTACTTTCTACTTACAGTTATTACAAAATGTTGGCTATATTCCCCTTGTTGTACATTACATCCTTGAGCTTATCTTACGCCTAAGAATTTGTACCCACCACTCCCTCACCCCCGTATTGCCCTCCCCCTCCTTACACTTATAACCATTGGTTTGTTTTCTGTATCTGTGTGACTGGATCTTTCTGTCTAATTTGTAGAAGGGAAACATTTCATCATTTGGCTTTGCCATGTGTTACCAACTTAAAAGCCCTCTTAAATTTCTAAAATTGCACGACTCTTTGTGATTGGGCTGTAAGTTTTGGGGCGAGAATGAGAAGAAAATGTTTTGGTAGAAGTGTGATTAAAGGAAACACCTTCTTCAGAAATAAAATGAAAATGAAACGTTAGTCACTCAGTCGTGTCTGACTCTGCGTTCCCATGGACTGTGACCCACCAGGCTCATCTGTCCATGAAATCTCCAGGCAAGAATACTGGAGTGAGTTGCCATGCCCTTCTCCAGGGAATCTTCCTGACCCAGGGATCAAACCCTGGTCTCCTGCATTGCAGGCAGATTCTTTACTGTCTGAGCAATCAGGGAAGCCCCTTCTTCGGAAAAGGTGCTTTAATTACATAGAGAGGAGGTCACAACTTATTGTAGAATTGCTTCTAATTTTAAGGAAAACTTGCTGAAGTTGTTATGCATTTTGTTCCCTTTCTTCTCTGTTTAGGCTCAAAGAAAACTACTTTGCTTCAGTAGTGTCAAACACTGCTTAAACTTTGGGACAGAGGTCGGCACACCAAACTATGAGCCTGTAGGCCGAATGTGGTCCATCCTCTGGTTTTTGTAAATTAAGTTTTATTGGAACACAGCCATGCTCATTCATTTATGTATTATCTGTATCTGCCATTGTGCCGAAACAGCAGAGTCCAGAGTTTTGACCGGGATTGGCTGGCTTGCAAACCCTAGCGTATTTACTGTCTGGGCTTCCAAGGGAAAGTTTGCCAACTTCTGCTTTAGGGGGATAAGGCGAAGGAAACTACAGTACATTTACTCTGGATCACTCTGAAGCAACTGAAAGTGATATTTATGAAGATGGAAATAATACAAAAATACTTAGGATAAAATAAGGAAAGCTTACATATCACAAAGTTTATTAAAGTGATGGAATCTTTTGTATTGATAATTCAGTCTAATATTTAAAAGTTTTTTCATTCTAAAAGGACAACATGATCATTACAGAAAAGCGATATAAATATGTGTAAAGGGAAAATCATGGGCCCTCCTCCTCGTATACTCTTATCCCCTCCCATCATACTGCCTAGAGACAACCCTTTTAAGATGAGCCCATATATTTGAAAGTTTATTTTTTTTTTTTTAGTGTTCTTTAAGAAACAAAATAGCATGAATTTCTCCAGGTGTACTGTGAGTTAGTTGCTCAGTTGTGTCCGACTCTCCGACTCCACGGACTGTAGCCCGCCAGGCTCCTCTGTCCATGGAATTCTCCAGGCAAGAATACTGGAGTGGGTGGGATCTTCCTGACCCAGGGATCACACCCGGGTCTCTTGCATCGCAGGTGGATTCTTTATCATCTGAGCTACTGTGGAAGTTGCTGTTTTGTGAAATAGTGGCCATTTTTCAATGTTTAGTATTAACCATTGTATGTAATTGCAGGCAGTACAGGCCCCAGAAGGGAGGCATTTGTGTTGCCAACCATACATCCCCAATCGATGTTTTGATCTTGACCACGGATGGGTGCTATACTATGGTAAGAACAGCTCACTGGTATTTCAAGTACTTGCATGTTCTGTGGATTATTCAGACTTTTATTTTATTTTGGCACAAATTAGAAAGTTAGTTTTATATTAGAAAGTGACTGGATATACTATATAAGTAAGTCTATAAATTATTAATGCCTAGTGGCTTCAGTCATGTCCGACTCTTTGCGACCCCATGGACTGTAGCCTGTCAGGCCCCTCTGTTCATGGGGATTCTCCAGGCAAGAATACTGGAGTGGGTTGTCATGCCTTCTTCCAGAGGATCTTCCCAACCCAGGGATCGAACCCAGGTCTCCCGAATTGTAGGGTGATTCTTTACAGTCTGAGCCACCAGGGAAACCCATAAATTACTAATATATTTACATACATTAATAATATATTTACATTATTTATATTATTAATATATAATTACATGAGGAATATATAGTGCAAGAAAAAGAAAGAAAATAGTCATTATATTTAAGGTAGTAAGAAATTAATGTACTGAAATGTAGACACACTTGAGCATGACTATACTTTATAAAGTTGATTCCATCTTGCTTCTAGAATCCCTGCAGTGTTTAATGACACTTTGAGATGTTAAAGCCATCCTCTTTAGAGCTGTGCAAATCCCTCACCAGCCAATTAGCTCTTTCTCCCTTCAGGGAGTCATATGCAATTAAAAAAGGAAAAAAAAACAAAACCTGGCTCTTTAGTGAAGATCAAGCAAGAAAGGCTAATATTTATACCATATTGCCTTTCTCAGTTCTTGCTGACACCTCCCAAAGGAAAAATGAAGCCTACTAAAATCAAACATCTCTAAAGACCTTTTTGTGGCATTTCTTGCATTTTTTTCAAATCGAAGATGTTTCAAGTCAGTGGGTCTTTTCTGTTACCCTGAAGAACTTGTCGAGATTTCCTTCATCTCTTTCCTGTGTGTGTCAGGTTAAATTTGGAGAATCTCTAAAGGTGTTCTGTCCTGCTTGGTGGTAACTATGCCCCACGGTGGTGTGTGAAATAGAAAGATGGCGTGGGGATCCTGAGGTGTGGTTGGTCACTCTGTCGTGTCCGACTCTGCGACCTCATAGACTGTAGCCCGCCAGGCTCCTCTGTCCACGGAATTCTCCAGGCAAGAGTACTGGAGTGGGTTGCCATGCCCTCATCCAAGGGACTCTTCCCAACTCAGGGATTGAACCCAGGTCTCCTGAATTGCAGGTGGATTCTTTACCACCTGAGCCTCCAGGGAAGCCCGGGATCCTGGGGAGGGGAATTTCTTTTCATATCTCATGTTGCTGGCTTGGGCTTCACAGAGAACAGATGGATTTTTTTTAGTTTCACTTGTCAGCTCCAGTAACTGATAGTCAGGATCTGGTATTTTTTTCTGCGAAAGCATTTGAAGGGAACCTTTATTTTATTTATTTATTTAGAGATATCGTTGATGTACAATATTATATAAGTTTCAGGTTTACACTATAGTGATTGACAGTTTTTCAAAGGTTATACTCCATCTATAGTTGTAAAGTATTGGCCATATTCCCTGTGTTGTACATTATGTCCTTGTAGCTTGTTTATTTTCTACGTGGTAGGTTTGTACCTCTTAGTCTCCTACTCCTGTGATTGATGGTCATGGTCTGGTGTGCTTTCCTGGGAAGACATTTGAAGGGAGCCACTGTTGATTGAAATGTCTGCAGGCCACCGTGGAGTCCTGGTAGTTTGATTGCCTGTGGGTTATACATTCATTGAGGGGGCCTTGAACACCTTTGTAAAAACAGCTATCTTATTGGCAGATATTGTCTAAAATACAAGCTCAGATATATAACTCTTGGACAACTACCTTTTAACAAGTTATAAATTTCTCTAAGTTGTGAAGCTCTTTCTGAATCTAAGGAAGCTTTAACAACCTCTCTGAAAAGACTTATGGGAATTGATAGTTCTTGACATTTTTTAGGTTAGCAATCAGTTAATATTTATGTATCCTTTCTTTCAGAAAAACAATAACATGCATTTGCTTTATACCAACAAATATTTTAATATAGTTCCAAGATGTTTATGGATTCCAGAAAAGCCCATCCAAAGACCATCATGTTAACAGTCCTTGATAGATCCCACCCAACTCTGGGTGTATATAGTAATTCCTTGCATTTAAGTGGACAAGCACTTTCACATCCATTGTAATCTTTTGTGACCTTTCACATGCATTGTGACCTTCCCTGTAATCCAAAGAGGTTAGGGCTGAGATGTTTAGCTGAGAAAGCAGCTGCTTTCGTACAATACTATCTTTGTAAATTTCTGAACCAACTTGCCTAATCATGATTTTGTGTTTGTGAGACAGTATTCATTCTGTGTCTTAGTCAACAAAGATTTGAGGATAACTCATTTGTGACTGAAGGCCTCAGAATCGTCTTAGCGTTATTCATGCTTCTTGATCATACATAATTGTCGTTACAGCTTCAATATACAATTGTATAATTTACAGTATTAGCCAAGGCTTAGAACTGCAAACTTTGATGGGTTGAATAAAAGAAGTCAAAAGCCTGTTGGATTTATTTTTTACTTTTAATTTTTTAATTGTAGTTGAATACAATGTTATGTTAGTTTCAGGTGCACAATATGGTGATTCATCACTTACATACATTGTGAATTGATCACCACTATACGTTTACTATTTGTTCACCATATAAAGTTAGTGGAACGTTATTGGCTATATTCCCTGTGCGGTACATTCCATCCCATGACTTACTTATTTTGTGGCTGGAAGTTGGTACTCTTTAATCTCCTTCACCTGTTTTGTCCTCCTCCCCATTCCTATCCCCTCTAAGCCAAATTGATTTTTCAAATTTAATTTTCCAGTATCTCACAATTATGAATAATGCTGCAATTTAAACATTGTGCATATGTATTTCCATTTTGTTTGGGGTATATCTTCAGGGTAAATTCCTAGAAGTGAATTATTGAGTTTAAGGATAAAAGTTTATGTAAACTGAAGTGAAGGTGTTACTCACTCAGTTGTGTCTGATTCTTTGCAATCCCGTTGGTTGTAGCCCCCAGGCTTCTCTGTCCATGGAATTCTCCAGGCAAGAATACTGGAGTGGGTTACCATTCCCTTCTCCAGGGGATCTTCCAGACCCAAGGATTGAACCCCGGTGTCCTGCATTGGAGGCAGATTCTTTACCATCTGAGCTCCAGGGAAGCTAATGTATATGTAATTTTAATAGATATTGCCAGATTTCCTTCTATGAGTGTTATAAGCTCCCCATCCCAAGCACTGTAGGAGAATGCCTATTTCCCACAGACTTGGTTCATTGTCATGCTTTTGAATCTTTGCCAGTCTGTTGGGTCTGAAATCGTATTTCAGTGTAGTTTTAATTTGTATTTCACTTACTTTGACTTAGTTGGAAAATCTCTACTTTTAAGAGCTAGCATAAAGCCAGTACCGCAACATAACTTAAAATTGAAAGGTGCTACTCAAGAACATTTTGTGCTTATATTTGGCCAGTCATGTCCTTTGAGCAGGGGCTTCCCAGGTGGTAAAGCACCTACCTGCCAAAACAGGAGGCAGCAGGAGATGCGGGTTCAATTCCTGGGTCAGGAGGATTCCCTGGTGGAAGAAATGGCAACCCACTCCTGTATTCTTGCCTGGAGAATCCCATGGACAGAGGAGCCTGGCGGGCGACTGAGCACGCATACATGACCTTTGAAGAGACTCAGAACTTCAGTCAGCAGGGGGCCAGTCTTTTCTCTGAGGGGGACTAGGAACTTACGTTAAAGAAAAGAAGGCTTTCTTTGGACAGCTATGCCTTTACTTTTTTTTCCATTTTCTCATGGTCCTTGTAGGTTGGCCAGGTTCATGGTGGATTGATGGGAATTATTCAGAGAGCCATGGTCAAGGCTTGTCCACATGTCTGGTTTGAACGCTCAGAAATGAAGGATCGTCACCTGGTTATTAAGAGGTAAGCAGTGACATTACTCGGTATCCATTGGGTTGGCATAAAATCTTGGCCTTCCCGTCAAAGAGGGCAGAGCAAGCGGTACTAGAAGTTAACACTAAAAATAAGCGTTAAAACTAAAATATATGGACCTCTGTTTGTGGTTGGCCATTTCTGGTGAGTCACCTGTCTTAACTGGATTTAAAAAATTTTGAATTCTGTACTTATGGTGGTATAGATGATGTGGTTAGAAGACCCATACATTTACATTGCCCTGACTTAGGTATTCCAGTCACTGAATTTCTAAAACTGAAAATTACTACCTTGAATGTAAATAATTGGTAACGGCTGAATAAATAGATGGTTGCTTAAGTATTTGCTGGATGTTATCACTTACACGCATCTAGAGATTGACAGGCAAAAATGCAAACTGGTTGTCTGAAGAGGCCTTACAAGTAGCTGAGAAAAGAAGAGAAGAGAAAGGCAAAGGAGAAAAGGAAAGATATACCCATCTGAATGCAAAGTTCCAAAGAATAGCAAGGAGAGGTAAGAAAGCCTTCCTCAGTGATCAGTGCAAAGAAACAGAGGCAAATAATAGAATGGGAAAGCCTAGAGATTTCTTTAAGAAAATTAGAGATACCAAGGGAACATTTCATGCAAAGATGGGCGCAATAAAGGACAGAGACGGTATGGACCTAACAGAAACAGAAGATATTAAGAAAAGGTGGCAAGAATACACAGAAGAACTATACAAAAAAGCTCTTAATGACCCAGATAACCATGAATGGTGTGATTACTCATCTAGAGCCAGACATCCTGGAGTGCGAAGTCAAGTGAGCCTTAGGAAGCATCACTAAGAACAAAGCTAGTGGAAGTGATGGAGTCCCAGCTGGGCTATTTCAAATCCTAAAAGATGATATTGTGAAAGTGCTGCACTCAATATGCCAGCAAATTTGGAAAACTCAGCAGTGACCACAGGACTGGAAAAGGTCAGTTTTCATTCCAATCCCAAAGAAGGGCAACACTAAAGAATGTTCAAACTGCTGCACAATTGCACTCATCTCACATGCTAGCAAAGTAATGCTCAAAATTCTCCAAGCCAGGCTTCAACAGTATGTGAACCGTGAACTTCCAGATGTTCTAGCTGGATTTAGAAATGGCAGAGAAACCAGAGATCAAATTGCCAACAACCACTGGATCATCGAAAAAGCAAGAGTTGCAGAAAATCGTCTACTCCTGCTTTATTGATTATGCCAGAGCCTTTGACTGTGTGGATCACAACAAACTGTGGAAAATTTTTCAAGAGATGGGAATACCAGACCACCTGACCTGCCTCCTGAGAAATCTGTATGCGGGTCAAGAAGCAATGGTTAGAATGGGATATGGAACAATGGACTGGTTCCAAATTGGGAAAGGAGTATGTCAAGGCTGTATATTGTCACTCTGCTTATTTAACTTATATGCAGAGTACATCATGTGAAATACCTGGCTGGATGAAGCACAAGCTGGAATCAAGATTGCCGGGAGAAATAGCAATAACCTCAGATATGCAGATGACACAACACTTATGGCAGAAAGCGAAGAAGAAATAAAGAGCCTCTTGATGAAAGTGAAAGAGGAGAGTGAAAAAGTTGGCTTCAAACTCAACTTGCAAAAAGTAAGATCATGACACCTGGTCCCATCACTTCATGGCAAGTAGATGAGGAAACAATGGAAACAGTGAGAAAATTTATTTTCTAGAGCTCCAAAATCACTGCAGATTGTGACTGCAGCCATGAAATTAAAAGACGCTTGCTTCTTGGAAGAAAAGCTATGACCAACCTAGAAAGTGAATAAAGAAAGTGAAAGTCGCTCACTTTCATCATGAAAAGTGTCTCTTTGCGACCCCATGGACTATATATAGTCCATGGAATTCTCCATGCCAGAATAGTGGAGTGGATATCCTTTCTCTTATTCAGGGTATCTTCCGAATCCGGGGATCGAAGCCAGGTCTCCTGCATTGCAGGTGGATTCTTTAGCAGCTGAGCCACAACCAACCTAGACATCATATTAAAAAGCAGAGTCATCATTTGCCGACAAAGGTCCATCTAGTTAAAGCTATGTTTTTTCCAGTAGTCATGTATGGATGTGAGTTGGACCATAAAGCTGAGCCCCGAAGAATTGATGCTTTTGAACTGTGGTGTTGGAGAAGACTCTTGAGAGTCTCTTGGATTGCAAGTAGATCAAACCAGTCAATCCTACAGGAAATCAGACCTGACTATTCATTGGAAGGACTGATGCTGAAGCTGAAACTCCCAATACTTTGGACATTTGATGCGAAGAGTTATATCATTGGGAAAGACCCTGATGCTGGGAAAGATTGAAGGCAGGAGAAGAAGGGGATGACAGCGGATGAGATGGTTGGATGGCATCACCAACTCAATGGACATGAGTTTGAGCAAGCTCTTGGAGTTGGTGATAGACAGGGAAGCCTGGTGTGCTATAGTCCATGGGGTTGCAGAGAGTTGGACACGACTGAGTGACTGAATTGAACTGAGAGGCAGACAGAGCTAGCGCTCTTTATGGAACAGGATGGGAAACTTCTGGGTCTTGGAGTGGAGTTAAGCTACCAGAAACCTTTGTTTGAAGCAGCTTTTTGCCTGAGACCTTTAACTGGAGGCACTCGAGTCATTGCTTCTGTGAATATGATGGTGGGCTATGCTTGTAAGAGTGAAATGGTACGGGCCTATTGAAATGTCTTTAAGGTTAGAGAACTGTTTCCCATCTTGTGATTATTGAGCAGTGGTGTGCACCCTGGCAGTTGTAATCTATCTCAGCTATGCCAACTCTTACACTTGTTTAGAAAGGGGCCAACTTGAGTTTATTTCCTTTCTCTTCTCCTTATTGCTTTATAGTTATATTTGTGTTAGTGGAGACTAAAGAATACCAAAGAGAGATTGGGATTGATGTATGCACACTTGCATGTGTAAAATAGATAGCTCGTGGGAAGCTGATGTATAGCACAGGGAGCTCAGCTCAGAGCTGTGATGACATAGAGGGGTGGGATGGGGGTAGGGTGGGAGCGAGGCTCAAGAGGAAGGAGCTATATGTATCCTTATAGCTGATTCACGTTGTGGTACAGCAGAAATTAACACAATATTGTAAAGCAACTGTATACCAATTTTAAAAAATTTGCATGATTTTATTGAACCTAAAAGAAAGGATACCAAAGAGGATTCCCACCTCTCTACTTTTGAAGGTATAATTTAGATCCTTTATTTTTCTTCACAGACTAAAAGAACATATTGCTCATAAGAAAGAATTACCCATATTAATCTTTCCTGAAGGTGAGAAATGGGATTGCTTACCAAGCTGTGGTTGATAACAACAGGTACCCGAAGTATATGGGGAGCTGGATTGTTCTGCAGCTGGCATTCTTAGTCCAGATTTCTGCTGTCCTTTAGGAATGGCATGGCCTCTCTGAGCCAGTAATTCCCTGCTTTCTTATGAGGTTTGATGGAAGTCATGGTACCTTTTGGATCTCAGAAGTTGTTTCTGGGTAATAAAGTTTGATGGGCTTCCCTGGTGGCTCAGATGGTGAAGAATCTGCCTGCAATGCAGGAGACTCGGGTTCGATCCTTGGGCTGGGAAGATCCTCTGGAGAAGGAAATGGCAATCCACTCCAGTATTCTTGGCTGGAGAATTCCATGGACAGAGGAGCCTGGTGGGCTACAGTCCATGGGGCCCCAAAGAGTTGGACATGACTGAGTGACTAACAATTTCACTTTTAATGAACTTAGATAGGTATTGTCCATAACTTTATAAAGGTCCTTATTTTAAAATATATTGAAGTTGCCATCTGGTGTGAAGAAACTGTATCTATAGAGTAGTCAACAATAAAGTAAAATTTGTTGTTAAACCTGCTTAGAACTGTTGAATTACTACTACTTAAATAGGAGTTAATTTGTAAAGTGATAGTATTTAAAATATCTGTAATTTTTTAAAAAAGTGTAATTTTGATGTGACCTGAATATTTTAAATTGTTTTATAACAAAATATTTCCTTTTCAAATTGACTGCTTTAAAAAATTTCACTCCCTACCAATGTGCTTATAGGAACTTGTATCAACAATACTTCAGTTATGATGTTTAAAAAAGGAAGCTTTGAAATTGGAGGAACCATCCATCCAGTTGCCATTAAGGTAAGACAGATTATCCACTCTCACACCCCTCCCCACCAAAGACAGTGACTTGGTCACTTTATTTTGATATAATTTCAAACTTAAGATTTGTAAGAATAAGGAATACTTGTGTGCTCTTTGCTTCCCTGGTTGCTCAGACGGTAAAGAATCTGCCTGCAATGCAGGAGACCCGAGTTTGATCCCTGAGTTGGGAAGGTCCCCTGGGGAAGGAAGTGGCAACCCCCTCCAGGATTCTTGCCTGGAGAATTCCATGGACAGTGGAGGCTCATGGGCTACACAGTCCATGGGGTCACAAAGAGTCGGGCACGACTGAGCGTGTGCTCTTTATTCATATCCACCAATTGTTTACATTTGTCCCATTTGCTAGATCTCTTTCTACTGATACAGATATAGATATGTAGAGGTAGGGGGATACTATGTGCCAAGCCAGTGTCTGGGTACTGAGGACACAGTGATATCAGTGTCAGATACTATTCCTGCTTTGACCCACCTCCCAGTGAAGTGGGTAGACAGACTTTTAAGGATCATGTCAATAACCCTCCGGTCTGAGCACTCTGAGGCTCTACTCAGGGGAGTCACCTGGCCTGATTTATTCTTTACTTTGTTTATTTTCTTTTGTTAAAAGTTTCATTGGAATATAGTTGATTTACAGTGCTGTGTTTGTTTTCAGGTGTTTTGCAAAGTGAATCCACTCGGGTATACATATACATGCATCTAGTCTTTTAGCTTCTTTTCCCATATAGGCTGTTACAGAGTATTGAGTAGGCTTCCCTGTGCTGTATGGCAGGTCCTTTTAGTCATCTATTTTATACATATAGTCGTGTGTTTATGTTGATCTCAGTCTCCTAATCTATCCCTCCCCTCCTTTACCCCCTGGTAACCATAGGCTGTTTTCTACGTCTTATTGGCTCTTTGGATCCTTTCTGTCAAGTAAAGTAGCTTCTTTTTGTTTTTTTGGAGGGGGGCAGGTCTGATGGATGTTTGGCCTGTCATTACTGACATGTAGAAGAGATGCTGCCATTTAATTCCTAACTAGAATGCATTTTCTTTTCTCAGTATAATCCTCAGTTTGGTGATGCGTTTTGGAACAGTAGTAAATACAACATGGTGAGCTACCTGCTTCGAGTGATGACCAGCTGGGCCATCGTCTGTGACGTGTGGTACATGCCCTCCATGACAAGAGAGGTATTGCATAGATAACAGGTTCTTTATCTAATCAGATGAAGGCAAGAAAACCTTTACCTGCACGTGTGGGTGTCTCCTTTCCTCATATCAGTTGAATTTGGACTTTCTGCCTTCTTGGCAAATGAGTCATTTAACAAAAATGTATCTAGCGCTCTTCAAAATCTCACTGGTTTTAGATCAAGAGACTCTTTTCCATAATAGTTTTTACCACTGTTGTTGGTTTATTGAACCTACAGATACTGTAGAATGTTTTATCTTGCATAAGTCTAGTAAAGAGCATAATAAATATATATATATGTGATAAAGATATTAAATAAAAAGAGCACTGCATTTTCTTGATGGAACAAATGGTATTTGCTATAATTCAGAATAGAGCATGTTTGAGTTAAAAATGTGAATATTATACTTTAAAACAAATCTAAATGATTGTGAGATATTTGAAAGCGTTGTTTGAGAACTGTCTTCAGGATGTGCTGGTCACTTTTTATTCCAGGAAGGGGAAGATGCAGTCCAGTTCGCTAACAGGGTTAAGTCTGCTATTGCTGTGCAAGGAGGGTTGACCGAGCTTCCTTGGTAAGAAATTTTTCAGAAGTATTATTACTTTAAAAAACAGATCATTTATTATGCTTTTTAGTTGGAGGTTTAGCTGACATTGACAGTGGTTTATACAGCATAATGATGGCTTAAATAAGATTGAATTGTATCTCTCATACTTCATCATAGGCAGCCTAGACTGGTACAAGAGCTCATTTTGTATTGATCTACCATCCTCAGTGTTGTCCAGGACGGCTCTGCCCAGTGAGTACGGTAACATGACTAGCAGGGAAGAACTAAAGCAAGAAGAATGCATTCATGTCTTTAAGAGCACAAGCTGGAAGTTGGACATGCCACTTCCACTTCTGTCTGTTGACTCAAACTCAAGTCACGTGATGACACCTTGTTGCAGAGGATGCTCGGAAATGCAGTCTTTGTTCTGCTTGGCCCTGTTAGTGGCTCGGTCATGTCTGACTCTTTGCAACCCCATGGACTGGGTTTTGCCAGGCTTCTCTGTCCATGTAATGGGGTTGCCATTTCTTTCTCCAGGGGATCTTCCCAACCCAGGGATCAAACCCAGGTCTCCTGCATTGCAGGCAGACTCCTTACGTCAGAGCCGCCAGGGAAGCTCCTGCTTGGCCGTATGTCTAGCTAAAATTTAGGGATCTTTCACTGAAGAAGAAAGTGGGGTTGGATTTGAGAGAAATGGATCTTTGAAGGCAGGGGGCAACTTACAAACTTGTTCTTGTTTATCTCCAGCTGTAATTATATTAAAGAAAACTTCAAAACTTGACAGGAAATAAGTGAAATATTATAAGTATGGATATCTATGGCTTTATTTTTGTGTTTTTTTAAGAAAGATAGAATATAGGTGAGAGTATTAATCTGATCAGGCTGCCAGAACAAGCTCCCATAGACTGGGTGGCTGAAACAACAGAAATTTATTTTGTCACAGTTCCGAAGGCTGGAAGCTCTCTGATGTGTCTTCTTACACGGGCACTGTTCCTGTCTTGAGGTCATCCCTGATGACCTCATCTATACCTAACTGGCTCCCCAAATCTCCATCTCCAAATACTGTATTATTGAGGATCAGGGCTTCAGGATGTGAATTTTGGGGGGCACATGCAAACATTTTGCCTGTGTCAGTGAGGGTTGAATATCCCTAGGTTATAACGGGAGATTAAATTTGTACATATACACAGACATTGTATTAGCATATTTAGCACAAAAATAGTCCATTCATTAAGTCCTGTGCATTTAATAAAGTCCCTGCTATCTATCTATTTGGTGTTTTGAAAACACTTGACTTGAGAAATTCACTAGAAGCAATTTTGGGAGTGTCGTGGAGCAGGATGTGGCTAGGCAAGTCAGGCTATGAGCTTGGCAGCCAAAGCCTTTTGAACCGGCAGAGGTACCCAGGACTGCTTAGGGATTAAGCCTATGAATAAGGGCTGCTTGGATTCTTATATACCCTTTAATGCAAAGGTAGGGGATGTCTCTAAAATAATTTCATCAACTCACGTATCTTGAACACAACTAATTTCACCCAGGAAAGTCTGTTTCTGGCATCTGTCTTGCTAATTAACAAGCCACTAACTTCTGCAGTGATAACCCATTTCTAAATTCACTATGCTAATTAACAAAGCTTGGAAAGTTGATGGGAGATCAAGATAGTGGAAGCCTTATAGTGGCATCTCTGGAGGGTGGCCTTCTAATTAAATGCCTGGATGACCGCTCTGGGGCTGTGAGTTCTTTATTTAGGGCAACTCCCTGAACTGTGGTTAAGATAGCTTAGGACTAACATTCTTATTACACTCTCTAAACTGGAATATGTGAAACTAAATTTCAGACATCCTACTGAAACCAGGTGACTCAGAGTGGGACTTCAGTCCACGTGGTCAGGACTTGAACCCTGCCTAAACCTAGATGGGGGCTTGAGCCCATGGTGTTTTAACCAGAATCACTCACCTGATGTCAGGGGTTACTGAGGCTCAGGTACTTTGTGTCCCAGTGCAGAAGAAATTCAGTAAGAGGCAAAGTGATCGGCAAGAAGTAGATTTGTTACTATAGAACAGTTGAGGAAATGCAAATGGGCAGGTTGCCTACCTCACAAATTAAGTGGTCTATAATTTTATAATCAAAGGAAAATGAGGGAGAGGAAAAACTGTCTTCTTTGAGTAGAGGTCAAGCCTATATCACTAGCCCCTCCTTTGTATTGGGTAGGAGAGTGTCTGACCCTACAAGGGTCAGACCTTGTAGGGTCAGACACTATCATAGCTTATTCAAATCAGTAGGAGGGTGGTAATGTTTTTCTTTGACCTAATGACCTGGGGAATGTCTCATGCTTTTTATTTATCACTTTATAGCAAAGCAAGCCTGCTTCATTTGATAATCCCATAGTTTTCTTGAGCAATCATTAACTTACAGTGGTCTCCCAAAATTTCCCAAGTTTCTCTGTCTATAGTCCCATACTGGGACCTTTACAACTACCGGTTGCTGTTTAGTCCCTCAGTCATGTCTGACTCTTTGTGATCCCATGGACTGCAGCGCTCCAGGCTTCCCTGTCCCTCACTATCTCCCAGAATTTGCTCAAACGCATGTCCACTGAGTCAGTGATGCCAACCAACAATCTCATTCTCTGTCGCCCCCTTCTTCTCCTGCCCTCAATCTTTCCCAGCGTCAGGGTTTTTTTTCCAATGAGTCAGCTCTTTGCATCAGGTGACCAAAGTATTGGGGCATATTCAGGGTTGCTTTCCTTTAGGATTGACTGGTTTGATTTCTTTGCAGTCTTTTCTATCACCACAATTCAAAAGCTTGAGTTTTTTGGCGCTCAACCTTCTTTATGGTTCAACTTTCATATCTGTACATGGCTACTGGAAAAATCATAGCTTTGACTAGACGGACCTTTCTTGAGCAATCAGTCTCCCAAAGTTTCCTAGGATTCTGTATCTATCTATAGTCCCCTACCGGGACCTTTATAACTACTTGTATAAGTATCCTATTCTATCCTTATCACTGCCATCACGAAATAACAGGCTTACCAATGCTCTAGTTTACAGATGTCTTAGTGACCCATGTTCATATGTATAACTGGCTTCCTCTTCCTCATCCATTGTTTTCTATTCTTTATCCCTCCTTCCTTTTACTTGATATCCTAACCCTAGTCCTGCCCTGAAGCCATTATGAAAAGCTTAGAGCTTTAGATCTGTAGCCTCAGGTACCAAGGAAAGGAAGAAAGCCTTGCGAAACAAAGAGAGCCTAAGGGAGTTAGCTCCAGGACAGACTGTACTCAGCCAGACTGGCTTGAACAAAATGACAGAAATGATCCTCATAGTTTTAAAATTGCCTTTTATCAGGCTATATGCAGTTTTATATATAAAAAAAGTTACTTTTAATTACTTAGACTCTTCTTTTAAAAGAAAATAAGCTCACTGCTTTTCCAGTTGTATTTGTCATTCATCTGTTGAGTATGAATTAACATGTCTAGATTCCGCTCCCCCCCCCAGATTAAATGAGAACTTAATTGAATCATCTTTTAAAAAATTATTATGTGAATATTTTAAAAAATTGATTGATTGATTGATTGATTTTCTGCTGGCTCGTTGCGGCAGGTGGGTTTTCTTTAGTTGCAGTGAGTAGGAGCTACTCTCTAGTAGCGGTGCAGGAGTTTCTCATTGCTGTGGCTTTTCTTGTTGTAGATATCGATTAAAAAAGATGTACCACGTGAGAGTTACAAGTTTTATTTAGGGCGAAATGAGGACTGTAGCCTAGGAGATAGCACCTCAGATTGCTCTGAGACACTACTCCAAAGAGGTAGTAGGGGAAGGTCAATATATAAGATTTTGGTGAACGAAGCACTTTACAAGAGGTTTTCTGCTCGTCATGAAGAGCTGATGTCATCATGAAGGGACTTAGTGATTTTCTAGATATGAAGAGATGCAAAGATTGGGATCATGAAATCAGTTCCTGAAAACATCTACCTCTCTAAAGGCCTGTTCTGTCAGATTCCGTGGAGCACAGAGTGCCTCGCTCTCCACCCTAAACTCCCTCAGGGGTTGTTGAAGAACAGCTGCAGCAGCAGAGGGTTCAGTCTCCGCAGAGGCAGATGGCAAATGCCCTTGTTGTTGTTCAGTCCCTGGCAAATCCTCTTGGCAAGTGCCAGTTTGTAGTTGACACAGAGCGTGGGCTCTAGGTGCACAGGCTTCGGTAGTTGCAGCACATGGGCAGTCGTTTGGGGCACGGCTTAGTTGCCCCTCGGCATGTGGGATCCTCCCAGACCAGGGATCTAACCTGTGTCCCCTGCGTTGACAGGTGGATTCTTAACCACCGGACCACCAGGGAAGCCCTCAATTGTGTCATCTTAAACTGGCTTTTATATTCAGCTGCTGCCCTCCTTAAGAACTAAGATCTGCCATTGCAAACGGGAATTGAATAAAGTTTTGAAGTCTCTATTGGAGTGCTTAGAGCAGTGGCTCAGATGGTAAAGCATCTGCCTGCAATGCGGGGGACCCAGGTTCGATCCCTGGGAAGATCCGCTGGAGAGGGAAATGGCAACCCACTCCAGTACTCTTGCCTGGAAAATTCCATGGATGGAGGAACCTGGTAGGCTACAGTCCATAGGATTGCAAAGAATTGGACCCAACTGAGTGACTTCACTTTCACTTTCTTTAGAAGGGAGATGCTCAGGATTTTCAAGGACAGATGTCGCTAATTGATTTGTTGCCTGTTTTGGCCTGGACCTCAGAAAAGGAGGAATGGCCTTTCCTCTGGCTCTCCCTCCCTTTCTTATTTCTTACCAACCATCCTGGATGGCATCACCGACTTGATGGACATGAGTTTGAGTAAGCTCTGGGAATTGGTGATGGACAGGGAAGCTGGGTGTGCTGGAGTCCACGGGGTCCCAAAGAGTCGGACACAACTGAGCGACTGAACTGGTAACTCAGCTGGTAAAGAATCTGCCTACAATGCAGGAGACGCCAGTTCGATTCCTGGGTCTGGAAGATCCCCTAGAGAGGGGATAGGCTACCCACTCCAGTATTCTTGGGCTTTTCTGGCGGCTTAGACAGTAAAGAATCCGCCTGCAATGCAGGAGACCTGGGTTTGATCCCTGGGTTGGGAAGATCCCCTGGAGGAGGGCATGGCAACCCACTCCAGTATTCTTGCCTGGAGAATCCCCACAGACAGAGAAGCCTGGCGGGCTACAGTCCATGGGGTCACAAAGAACTGGACTTGACTGAGCAACTAAGCACCACACACATTGCTTTTATGTGAATTCTGAATAGTAAGGACTGATGTTGAAGCTGAAACTCCAATACTTTGGCCACCTGATGCGAAGAGCTGACATTGGAAACGACCCTGATGCTGGGAAAGATTGAAGGCGGGAGGAGAAGGGGACGAGAGAGGATGAGATGGTTGGATGGCATCATCGACTCGATGGACGTGGGTTTGGGTGGACTCCGGGAGTTGGTGATGGACAGGGAGGTCTGGCGTGCTGCAGTTCATGGGGTTGCAAAGAGTCAGCCATGACTGAGCGACTGAATTGAATTGAACTGAAGAACTAAGAAAGGGAGAGAGAGCCAGAGGAAAGGCCATTCCTCCTTTTCTGAGGTCCAGGCCAAAACAGGCAACAGGTCAATTAGCAACATCTCTCCTTGAGCAACCAAAACAGGCAACAAGTCAGTTAACCAACATCTGTCCTTGAGCAGAAGTTGAGTGGTACCAGGGAAACCCCTAAATGCTGTGTATAGTGAGAAGCATCTCCTGTGGATAAAAGAGGCTCTTGTGGACAATTCTGGAGGTCTCATGACAACTTCTAACCTTATTTCATGGAAATTTCCTACAGCTGACCCCCTGGAAGATTTGTGGGCTGAAGTCCATTTTTAAAGTTGAGGACTTCGTGGTGGACCACGTCTTAGTTTTGACTCTAGAGGCCTGAACATTACAGCGAACTCAGGCTGCCTTCTGTTTGTAGGTCAAGCTCTGTCTTCACGGCATTGAGTTCACTGGTTAACCTATGAAACTCCCATCATCATTAGAGAGACTTGGTAAACATCCATGCTTAGCTGGGTTAAAATTAAACAGGCAGAGTATAAAGTAAGCACTTTCTTGGGTGGTCTCCTGGGAATTAAAATCTAAAGTGTGAGATTAGGAGAGAATGGATCCGATAATCCAGTCTTCTTCCGGGTCTTCCAACTTGTTTCTTTGTATTGTCAAAGGAAGGAAAGACATACACAATCCTTTTAACTTTGGCAGGTCTGATTTTTACCACCCTGGAGAGAGTTCAAAGATTGACAGGCTCTGAATTAAGGAATGCTGCTTACATAGGCCCTGTGATTTGTTGAATGCCATTTATGTTTTTGTTGTTTGTTTTATTTATTTTGAGTCTCTTTTGGAATATGGAAGATTATCAATACTTAAAATAGAGCACTTTGAATCAAAACATGACTTGTTAGACACAGGATTAGATTTAAATCATGAGCCCATTTCTTTTTGAGGAATTTACCCCCCCCCCACCCCCACACATAGCACCTTCATCATTTCTTATATGTATATTTATAGTGAGACGAGGGAAGCCCAGTAACTCAGACGGTAAAGCATCCGCCTGGAATGCAGGAGACCTGGGTTTGAAACCTGGGTCAGGAAGATCCTCTGGAGAAGGAAATGGCAACCCACTCCAGTGTTCTTGCCTGGAGAATCCTATGGACAGAGGAGCCTGGTGGGCTACAGTCCATGGGGTTGCAAGGAGTTGGACATGACTGAGCAACTAACATACACATAGGCCGATTTAGATGAAAAGATCTGGTACTTGTCTTTCCTTGGGGAAAAAGATAGGTAAACAGTCCGAGTTTTAATATCGCATCCAAATATGGAAGATAGCAGCCCTAACTTCTAAAAAGAAAGTGAGCAGTGGAATTGTGCTTAATTCTTACCAAACATCAAAGAGATTGTTCCTTCAAGTAACACAGGTCTGGTTGAGCGGTAGAGCAGAGACTGAAGTCTGGGTTTTTCTGCTTCCAGATCCACTGTACTTTGCCTCCTCTGAGCATTTGCTCAGCGCCATGGCACTGTGCAACATGTATGAGTAGGTAACCCTTTGAAATCATTGCTGGGAGTATTTATGTGTCTTTCTGTTCTCAGGGATGGAGGGCTGAAGAGAGCCAAGGTGAAGGACACCTTTAAGGAAGAGCAGCAGAAGAATTACAGCAAAATGATTGTGGGCAATGGAACTCTCAAGTCGGAATTGAACTGAATGCCATGCAGGCTTTCCAGAGCTAGTCCTTAGAAATGGAACGGGGTGGAGTTTTTTTGTTTTTTCTTTTGACAGGAGAAGAAGGAAGTGCGTTGTTTTGTTTTACTTTTTTTTTTTAATTGTTAACCTTTTCTACAGGATGGTTGTCTCTACCTCCTCTTGCCAGAGGCGGAACCTACGGTGCCATTTTTGGCTTTTGTTGTTAAAGCATTAGCCGCATGAACTGTAAAGTCGTGTGCTGAGTTTGAACTGATTCTGCCTTTTGTGAAATGACTGTGGCCTTGTGGATTGAATGAAATATTTGTACTGGAAAAAGCTCTTCTAAAACACTTTGGGAATTCATTGTGTTTGGAACTCATTGAGAGGGCAGTTCTCAAGAAAATACCCCACACTTTGTTCATGATTCATTTTCACACGCCCTTCCCTTCCCACTTTCCTTACTTAAACAAGGATTCCACATTAGGTTCTAATGGCTGTCATGGTTTTGTTCTACTACAAGATTGAAAAGAAAAATGGAAGACAGTCTTTAGGAGAAAGGACAGCTTTGTGGCCCCTTGATCTGAAAGTTGAAAGGAAATTAAATATCTTTTACTGGCGTGTTAGAGGAGACATCCCATTTGGTGAACTTTACCAAAGAAAAGTGAATCTACGTTACAGTGAGCGCATATTTATATGTAGGTGACTTTCAAACAGACCTATGTTAGCCAGCAACCGATGATAAAGCTTTTAGTTTTCCATGTTTCTATAGTAAAGGTCTCTACCTGATGCCTCTCGCATCTACCGATTTGTTTGATCCATATCACCAAACACATTTCAAAGAGGAAGAGCCTCTGACAACCATCACCAATCACATTGAGTGTCTTCCGCAGAGGTTGGGGTGTGGTGAGTGAAGTGTTTGGCGCTGTTCCTCCCCCATCACCCCTTTGTCCTTTATTTCAGAACTTTCCCATTTTCTTAAACATGAAAATAAGTGGTAAAATTACCTTTTGGAATCTGAGCCTTAAATCTTTTGAAGGGGAAAATCAGTGTTTCCCGACTGTGCAGCCTAAGCAATGTTGATAGCAATATAGTGCCATCAGAGTGTTATTTCTCTTCTGGGAACCATGTACAAAACGTGACACTGTCTTACGGTGAATATAAATAAATTCTATATTTCTAAACGTGTGTTGCATTATTTTCTCTGTACCACAGCTCTCTTGCCTTCTTTTGATTTTGAGTAAGTTAAATTTTTTCACATTACAATCAAGGATTGTTTGTTTTTTCATTTCAGTGACATAGTTGGATTTTATTCGACTGGAACGGCTGGAAAATGAGAAACATGTACCGTTGGTTTTGCTGTGTTTTTTTTCCTCTCTCCTTTTTTTTTTTTTAAGCTAAGTTGTCTGGACTCTGACTCTTGGACCTCGTCTTGAGCAAAGACATAGACTTCAGTTGTTTTGCAAATGAACGCAGGCACTCCTCTCTTAACTGAGATAGGCCTGCCCCAGCACAATCAATGTGTATTCTTCTCCTCAAGCTTTATGGATTTGATCCCAAAGGAAAATTTGTGAACAGGTGACCGTCACGGTCAGCTGGCCTTCTCTTCTTACTTCCCCCCATCTTTTTCCTTTGTTCTTGCTTTAACCTTTGCCCCCACGCCCCCAAAAAACTCTCCTGAGGGTAAGCTCTGACCCCAAATCAGTGAATTTGTATGTTGAGGTGACTCTGTTTTTTTCTCAGAAGATTTCCTTTTTCTTTTTGCTTGTCATATATTCAATACAGCTTGAATTAATAAACTCATTCTATTAATTAGGTCAATTCTCAGACAAGTTGGTAGAACAACTAATAGCCCTTTTGTTTGGATACTGGTAATATGTATTTTTCCAAGGGCACCATGAGAGCAATCATGCTATCAGACATTCACTAGAAAATCTAATGCTGTTTTTTTTTTTAAATCAGAATATAATTGCTTTACAATGCTGTCTTAGCTTCTGCTGTACAAGGTGAATCAACTATATGTATACATATATCCTGGAGAAGGAAATGGCAACCCACTCCAGTGTTCTTGCCTGGAGAATCCCATAGGCTGCCGTCTGTGGGGTACACAGAGTTGGACACGACTGAAGCGACTTAGCAGCAGCAGCAGCAGCTTCCCTCTGGAGCCTCCCTCCCCTGCAAAACCCACCCCCGCCCCCCACCATTCCACCCCTATAGGTCATCACAGAGCACCAGAACCTTTGTCTTGTAAGTTTTTGACTTATACAACTAGTTTTCAAGTTGTTTTAGGAATTACAGTGTTACTGAAAGCATGTTTTTAGAAAGCAAATACTGCTCAGATTTAGCTTATGTTCCCTAGAACACCTTTTTTTTTTTGACTTGCCTTTCTTTATATTATTTTACACCCACTTTTAGGAATATTGTGCCCAGAGTTTAGTATTCCTGGGACTTCTGTAACTGTTGGTGTATGAAGGGTAAGCAGGAATTGGTAGAAAAAAAATCCCATTAGATAAGCCCTTTCATCTGACTCTTTCATGTAACACAGATTCATTCGTTGAGTCTTGTGAAGGGCCATCACCTAAAAAAATGATGGCCCATTTTTATTCCTACCCTTTGTCTTGGTGACCTCTATAGACACTGGGTTTCAGGAACACCAAGGGTTTCTGAAACATCTTGGCACATACTGGGATTTGATGAGCAGCCATCTCTGAATCAGCAAATAATCCTCAGAGCACAGGGGAAACAGTCCTGGATCACAGCCTGGTGCAAAGAACGGTGGTGAGGAAAGTTTTCTAGTAGAGACAGACTTGCTAAGGTCTAGTCAACTTCTTGGTGATTTGCACATGCTGCATTTCAGACATCTGCTGATACCTGGAAATACACAATAAGGGCTGTTGGTTTCTCGTGCCTACAGATAATGTACTGGGGTTATGAGGGCCGCCTCTGGATCAGAGTTGCTTTCAGTAGCTGTTTCTGAAATATGATACTTTTAGAAGTGTGGTACTGCAGATCTAACCTGTTTCTTGCTGGGTCTGAGTGACCTATTATGAACTTGACAAAAGCTGTATGCTTGCTTTTTGTTTTTTTTTTGAATACTGGGTTCCAATGGATAGATGCTACTGGTATTTGATGTTATTTTTTGGAGTAATGGTTAGGATGAGATAAAGAGTCATAAAGACATTTTCTAATTGTGACTGTAGCACTCATCAACTTTTCAGCCTTTGACTAATTACTGCTCTGATTCTCATTTGTCTTTATTTATTGTGAAATTGTAGAGCACACACAAATGTACGTGTGTACACTTGTGTGCAGGTATACTTTAAGGGCAATGATAAAAACAGATACTTTGTTATTGGCATGTTTGTTACCAAGTCAATGAGTAGAAAATGACTGTATCCTGGAAGGTATGAAAAATTCACCAGCTATTCCATTTGTAGTCAATGGACAGTAGGGTTCTTTTCAGTGTATTGAGACATGCTTGTGTATCTCTTGGTAGACATGCTCAAGAGTTTCTCTAGTTGTATGTGTACTAGGAATTAGGATTGCTCTCAGTTCAGTTCTGTTCAGTCGCTCAGTCATGTCCGACTCTGCAACCCCATGAACTGCAGCACCCCAGGCCTCCCTGTCCATCACCAACTCCCAAAGTCCACCCAAACCCATGTCCATCAAGTCGATGATGCCATCCAACCATTCTCATCCTCTGTCGTCCCCTTCTCCTCCTGCCCTGAATCTTTCCCAGCATCAGGGTCTTTTCCAATGAGTCAGGTCTTCACATGTGGTGGCCAAAGTATTGGAGTTTCAGCTTCAACATCAGTCCTTCCAATGAACACCCAGGACTGATCTCCTTTAGGATGGACTGGTTGGATCTCCTTGCAGTCCAAAGGACTCTCAGGAGTCTTCTCCAACACCACAGTTCAAAAGCATCAACTCTTCAGTGCTCAGCTTTCTTTATAGTCCAACTCTCACATCCATACATGACTACTGGAAAAACCATAGCCTTGACTAGATGGACCTTTGTTGGCAAAGTAATGTCTCTGCTTTTTAATATGCCATCTAGGTTGGTCATAACTTTCCTTCCAAGGAGTAAGCATCTTTTAATTTCATGGCTGCAGTCACCATCTGCAGTGATTTTGAAGCCCAGAAAAATAAAGTCAGCCACTGTTTCCACTGTTTCCCCATCTATTTGCCATGAAGTGATGGGACCAGATGCCATGATCTTAGTTTTCTGAATGTTGAGCTTTAAGCCAACTTTTTCACTCTCCTCTTTCACCTTCATCGAGATGCTCTTTAGTTCTTCCTCGCTTTCTGCCATAAGGGTGGTGTTATTTGCATGTCTGAGGTTATTTATATTTCTCCCGGCAATCTTGATTCCAGCTTGTGCTTCCTCCAGCCCAGGGTTTCTCATGATCTCTGCATTTAAGTTAAATAAGCAGGGTGACAATATACAGCCTTGAGGTACTCCTTTTCCTATTTGGAACCAGTCTGTTGTTCCATGTCCAGTTCTAACTGTTGCTTCCTGACCTGCATACAGGTTTCTCAAGAGGCAGGTCACGTGGTCTGGTATTCCCATCTCTTTCAGAATTTTCCACACTCTAGGATAGGGTATAAGCATTTCAACTTTAGTGTTGAAACAGCCATACATTTTCAAAAAGGTTGTACCATTTTACACAAATTGTACTATAAGCAGTACATGAAAGCAACATTTACATTTAGTGTAGTAACATATTTGAATTTTATTTTTAATCTTATTTTGTGCTTTCTTGTTGTTTGTTTTGTCGCTAAGTCATGTCCAACTCTTCTGCAACCCTGGGGATTGTAGCCCGCCAGGCTCTTCTGTCCATGGGATTTTCCAGGCAAGAATACCACAGTGGGTTACCATTTCCTTCTCCAGGTAATCTTCCCAGGCTAGGGACTGACTCCGAATCGTCTGCATTGGCAGGTGAGTTTTTTTTTTTTTTACCACTGAGCCACCAGGGAAGCCCTGTTCTCTTTCTTACATTTTTAAAAATGGCTCTCTCTCTCCTTGCCCTTTTTTGGGATTATTTCTTTTTCCATTTTCTCTACTTAAATTGGAGTTTAATGTTCTTGTTTGTTTTCGTCTGTGGTTACTTTATAAATTTCAACTTGCAAAGTCTAAAATTGATCACTATCCTTATACTCCTGAATAAAAGAGGGACTTTGAATTCCAGTCATTCATTCCTTCTTTCAACTTATATGATATGCATTTTACTTACTTACATAATCCCACAAAATATGGACATTGTTGCCATCATAATCTTTTTTGTAATTTTATATAGTCAGTGTTTACCCATATGTTGACTACTCTGTTATTCCTTACCTCTTTTACCTCAGTCCTTCCATGTGGGATCACTTTTCTGATTGAGAGTCTCTTGGTGGCAAATTCGGTTTTTGTTTTTCTGAATGTTTATTTTCTATACATTCTTGAAAGCTTTTGCTAGATGTAGAAGTTTATGTTCATATCAAGTTATTTTTCTCTAAACATGTTAAGGATCATCCCATAGTTGCTACTGAGAAGTCAGCCATGAGGCATGATTATTACTTCTTTGAAGGTAGCATTTCTTTGAGCATGTTTAAGGTGACTTGTTTTTGTTCTTATACCACTTTGCTGTGATGGACTCAGTGTGAGTCTCTTGTTATCTCTCTTGCTTGTGACTTGACTTCTCATCTGTGGTTTAGTATTTTTTATCAGTTCTCAGATATTCCTTTCCATAATGTTTCTGTCCCACTTGCCCTCTCCTGTCTTTTTAGAAGTCTGATTAAGCAAGTGCTAGACTTTCTCACTCTATCCTGTATGTCTCTTAATCTCTTTTTTATACTTTCCATTTCTTTGCCTCTAGCTAGACTTCTTTCTGGACAATCTTATGATTGTACCATTTCACTAATTCTTCAGTTCTGCCTAATTTGCTGTTCTGTCCCTTCATTGAGTCTTTAACTTCAGTTTTTATATTTTTCATTTTTATGAGTTATATTTGATTCTTTTTATTTTTTATTTTAATTTTTTTATGAGGCTGCAAGGTGTTTTATTTCTTGAAGATTTTAAAATATAATTCTCTAAAGGGCATATTGCTTAAAATCACAGTGTTTAATATTTTTTATTAAAATATAGTTTATTATATTCATTTCAGTTTCACAGCATGGTGATTCAGTATTTTTACAGATTCTACGCCATTAAAAATTATTACAAGATGTGCTTATCCTTATTGCTTATCGGTTTTATACATAGTAGTTTGTTTCTCTTCATTCCATACCTTCAATTTGTCCTTCCCCCTTTCCTCTCTCCATTGGTAATCGCGAATTTGTTTTCTATACCTGTTAGTCTATTTCTGTTTTGCATATACATTTATTTGTTCCCTTTTTTTTTTTGTCTAAATTGCAGTGTAGTTGATTTACAATGTGTTAGTTTCAGGTGTATAGCTAAGTGATTCAGTTATTCACATATCTGCATCTATATATGTCTATCTGCTTCAGATTGTTTTCTAAGTTATTATAAGATATTGAATATAGTTCCTTGTGTATTTGATTCTTTTCCAAGAGTGCTTACTCTTCAGTAAGTTTTGGAGCATCTTACACATATAGATTTTATATGTTTTTCCACCTAGTCCCAAGTCTGACATCTTTCTTGAGTCTGAGTCTTTCCCTCCCCCCCCGCCCCCCCCCCGTGGCTTCTCATTAAGGGAGTCATTTCTTGTGTGTTTAGAGAGTTTTCATGATGATGTCATCTTGGAATTTTTATCTTTAAGCTTCAGGCCTTCAGATCAAGGATAAGCAAACTATAGCCCATAGGCTGGACCCTGTGGAATACTTTTTAAAATTTTGTAAGATTAAAAAAAAATTTTGTGGTAAGATTTTATTGGAAGACAGCCACACCTGTTTGTTCACTCCCTGTCTGTTTGCTTCTGTGCCACAACTGCAGAGCTGAGCAGTTGCAACAGTGACCAGATTGTCCAGAATGCATAAAATATTTACTCCCTGGCCCTTCACCTGGAATGGTTTGCCTATTTCTGTTCTAGGGTACAGTCAACCTGGCACCACTTTATACTAACTGACTAGCTTGAGAGTTATTCAACCATGTATATAGTGAGAATGTAGCTTGTCAACCCAAGTGAGGTCATCTGGTGGTTTTGAATTCTCTGCTTAATGTTTTTGAGATTCATCCATATTGTTATGTTTATAAGTAGTTCTTTCCTTTTAATTGCCAAGTGGTTTTAAATCCTTAGGGGAAAATTATTTTTCCCTTTCACTTAGCACTAAGGTTTGACACAGGCAATTTATTGGGCTGGCATCTGGGAGTGAAGGATGGGTGATTTCTTCTTTCTCCTTACTTAAAGGATGTAGTCCTTTGAGATCCCACCCTTCAAGGAAAGTTTCTAGTTAGACTTCTCACCTTGGACTGGCCTTCAGCCTTTTATCTGCTCCCTTAGGTCCTTCTTGTTGTTGTTGTTCAGTTGCTCAGTTGTGTCTGACTCTGTGATCCCATGGACTGCAGCTCGCCAGACTTTCCTGTCCTCTACTATCTCCCAGAGTTTGCTCAAACTAATGTCCATTGAGTCAGTGATGCCATTCAACCATTTCATCCTCTGCCGCCCCCTTCTTCTCTTTCCCTCTGTCTTTCCCAGCATCAGGTCTTTTCCAATGAGACAACTCTTCACATCAGGTGGCCAAAGTATTAGAGCTACAGTTTAGCATCAGTCTTTGCAATGAATATTCAGGACTGATCTCCTTTAGGATTGACTGGTTTGATCTCCTTGCAGTCCAAGGGACTCTCAAGAGTCTTCTCCAATACCACAGTTTGATAGCATTGATTCTTCTGTGCTCAGCCTTCTTTATGGTCCCTGAGGCTCTGGAAACCACTCCTCAAGCTTGCTTGGCTCAGCCAACACCCTCAAGGTGAAGGGCAATAGCTGACCTCTCCAGTCTGCTTATCTGCTGGGGTAATGTATCTTCCTTCAGTCTTTGGTGTGAGTACCTTTTTGCTAGTTAATGTGCTGTGCTATGCTTAATTTCTCAGTCGTATATGACTCTTTACAACCCCTCAGACTGTAACCCACCAGGCTCCTCTGCCCATGGGGATTCTCCAGGCAAGAATATTGGAGTGGGTTGCCATTGCTAGCTAATGGAAGCAGTCAAAATAAAGGAGAGGTACATGTTGGTAGAAATAAGAGTTCTAGAAAGGAATAACTTTCTAAAAAGTTTCTCTGAGTCATTATTTTAATATAAAGAGCAGAGTGCTTCCTTTAAGATTAGAACTTAATTTACAAATTAAGTACTGTATTGAAGGTGTTTTGTAAGATGAAGTGATAAACAGGAAGATACGGACCAACACAGGGAAAGCTCTGAGATTCTTAACAGTCACATTGCATATGATAACCTAATGGCATGATGGCAGCTGAAAGCAGGTGCAGTGGTATTTCCTGAATTTTTGGTTGAATGACAAGTTCTCTGACTGCCTATGGTCTGAGTCAACCTGGGCTGAAGTCCCATCAAAGCCTTTGATTGCTCTTCACAGGAGTCAAAAATCTCCTTGATGGGTGACCCCTGCTGTTGTAGGTAGCATACAGCGGTTCTGGCTACTCAATGGTCTCTTGGAAAAGATGCCCCAAAATCACTTTTAAAATAGAATATTTATGCCCTGTCTTGGTGAACTGAAATACTGTGAATTCCTTTGAGCTCTAAGCTATGATTAGGGTGTGGGATGCCTGGAAGACGTGGACCAAAAAGTCATCCTCCTTGCAAAGTGAAATATGATACTACTTTTAAAAATAAGTGAATTTAATTTTTTTGGAGATGCTTTCAAAATTATATCCCTTTGCTTAAGATACATTATTGCCAGTTATACAAACCAATTAGGAATGATAGCTTTCTTGGGAAAGATAGCTTTCTTGGGAAAGCCTTCAAATGACTGTTTCTCTAGCTTTATAAAGTAAAATGCATACTTGGTGCCTGCTCTGTGCGCCTGGTCCAAGGACACAGCAATGACAGGGAATGGCAAAGTCACTGGGCTTACAGAAATCCACAGTAGCAAGTGAAAAGCAAAAAATCAAGGCACATGTTTGGACAAAACCATCCCAGGGATTCAATGTGATCTTTAACTTTTTTCTTTGTATAAGCCTAGGATAGTAAATGCCTGTGCATTCTTTAGTGTAACTTTAGGAAGAGTTTACAGAAAATTATACTCTTCTTAGAGTATCGTGTCAACTCAATGGAGCTCTGTAACTGGGAGAAGAGAGTGAGCCTAATCTCTATGGAATGCACAACTGACAGTCAACATTGCCAAATGGACTGAACACTTGACCTTGGTTAAGACCTGCTTATTATAGCAACCGTCTTCTCATACTGGCAACCCTGACGTCTTGTTCAATCGCTCAGTCGTGTCTGACTCTTTTGCAACCCCATAGACTGTAGCCCCCCCAAGCTCCTCTGTTCATGGGATTTCCCAGGCAAGAATACTGAAGTGGGTTACCATTTCCTTCTCAAGGGGATCTTCCTGACCCAGGGATCGAACCCACGTTTCCTGCATTTTATGTCTCCTGTGTTACAGGCAGCAGCTTTGCCGCTGAGCCCAATTGTTGCTAAATTGGGCACAAGTGAAAGAGTTCCAGACTTCCTAACTGGAAATAATTTTCAGTGCTGGTTGTTTTCAAGGCAGGCTCTGAGGTTGTCCTTGAAGAGTCAGAATTTTGTTTAGGATGAGACAAAGGAAGGACTTTGAAACCCTGTCTTACCCAGGAGGTTCTACAGTAATTTGGTTAATCAGTGGAGTGATGAATGAGATGCTGTGGCTTTAACCAACAAATCCCTTGGTTTAATACCTCTCTTTGGGAAATGCTTTTTTTTTTAAAACCAACTCATTTATATACTTATTTACTTATTTATTTTTGGCTGCGCTGGGTCTTTGTTGCTGCTCTGGCTGCGGTGTGAGGGCTTCTCATCTCGGTGGTTTCTCTTGTTGTGGAGCACAGCCTCCGGAGCATGGACTCAGCAGTTGCGGCACAGGCTTAGTTGCCCTGCGGCCTGTGGGATCTTCCCAGAACAAGGATGGAACCGGTGTCTCCTGCATTGGCAGGTGGATCTGTAACCACTGGACCACCAGGGAAGCCCTGGAAAATGCTCTTATTAAACAGTGGTTTTGTGTAGGTTTTTAACACATTCTTTAGGTAATGCAGACGATGATTCTGACTCTGCTAGTACGGAGGCCCTGTGCAGCCCAAGATAGGAATCGGCACCACAGGAGTTTCAAGCCTGGAAGTGAAAACAAGCATCACTAACCACAAGAGGAAGTGGAAAGACCGTTGGTTTTTTTTTTTTTTTTTTGGCCCAGGCGAGAAGTGCTGTGGAGTCTGAAGAAGTGGTTAATGCGGGGGATGAGAGGGCGTGTGGAAGGGAGGACATTTGAGCCATCTCTGGAGGGTAAGTGCTCTCTGATGAAATTAGGGAAAATGCAGATGAATGGATTCCTCCTTTCCCTATGTGCACCTAGGTATACCACGCCCTCCCTCCCCTCACCCCAAACAAAAACAGAACAAAAGCCTCAGTAGGAGAGGGTTGTTTATAATCACAGAGCTGTTTGTCTGTGAAGTGTTTCCTGTTCTTATTTTTAGAGCCATTTACCCTTTCTCTCCTGTTGTTAATGCTACCTGAGCCCAAACCATCATCACCTCTCATCTGGGCTACAGTAAGAATCTTTGAATGGATTAACCTGCTTCCGCTCTTCTCTCAAAAATAGTCTATTTGGTGACTGCAAATCACCAAATAGCATCCTAATGAATGATGATGATCCTTTAGAATCATAACTGAATCCTGTCACTTGCCCGTGAAATGAGCCCTGTGGTTCCTTCCCGCATGGACAGGTCCGCCCCCTGTGCAGGTTCTGACGCCTGCTTTGGTCTCTGCTCCAGAGCCGTCCCACCCCCAGTGCGGGGGCCGCCTTTCTCTGCACCACCTGAGGTCTTAAGACAGGGTGGGTCAGGAAAGGGAGAAGGAGAGAAACGGGAGGGGGGAGAGCCATTCCTGTGACAGCAGGGGCATTGATTAGTAGTTGCAGATTGTGTCTTTTTTTCAACCTTTACTTTCCATCTTACATGTGTCTTTAAATTACACATTTAAATTACATATTTAAAGATCCCTGGTGGCTCAGATGGTAAAGAATCTGCCTGCAATGCAGGAGACCCAGCTTCAAGCCTTGGTTCAGGAAGATCCCCTGGAGAAGGGAATGCAACCCACTCCAGTATTCCTGCCCAGAGAATCCCATGGATCGAGGAGCCTGGTAGACTACAGTCCATGGGGTTGCAAAGAGATGGACATGACTAAGCAAGGAGCACTTTAACTTTCACTCTAAATAACTAGGTCATTTTCCTGCATGAATTGTTTTTTTTTTTTTAATGTGGATCGCTTTTTATTGAATTTGTTGCGATATTGCTTCTGTTTTATGTTTCGGTTTTTTTGGCCCCAAGG